>NW_017189516.1:32753486-32826949 GCF_001704415.2 Capra hircus | reverse complement strand
CCAGCAGAGCTCCCAGATGTTCAAACTGGATTTACATGTTTTTCAGTGTTAGCCAAATTAAATTTCCTTTTAGGAAGAGAAAGACTATGCATATTGTGATTGCCATGAGGGCACAGTCACCATTTACCAACAATACCCCAACCAGGCATGGCAGACAGTAATTATTAGATAATTATTATTTTTACAAAATGAATGATTTAACAACCAACCAATGAATGCAATCATATGCTCTGGTTTTGGGGTAGTCTGAGAAAAGCAGAAACTGTCTCCCAGTATAAGTTGTCAAATGTCATGGTACCCAGCAGAAATCCACACTGATCTTTTTTTAACATGCAGATTTCCTTGTTCAGCTCTGGCTACAGAGTACAGGTGGAACATCAGCAGTGCTGGAAACATTTTCAGTGATAGCAGTTTATATAGTTGAGGGCTGGAGAACTTTACTGAGGGAAATTTTTTAAGAAAGAACTCTTCAGTCTTCAAAAGCAGATACTAACAAGAATGTGAGATTGAAGCATATAAAATCTGAATGTATATAGAGAAAATTAATGTAAATTTGTCTTTTAAAATTCCAGGATGAATAGTCACTCTTTGGAGGTTGAAAAGTAGTTTAGGTCAAATTAAAGACACCGGTGCATACGTTACAAAGTAGAGACTGGAGGTGAAGGACATGTTTCACCAATAGGGTGTATAGCCTCAACATATTGATGAGGTTAATAAAGTATTAGATGAACTCATGGAATATAAGAGTTTGCAAGACAATTAAGAGGGGGTTTCTGGCATGATCTTTAGCTTTTAAAGTCAGCAAAGAGAGAAAAGTACCAAATAGGATAAGAATCAATTTGCTTCTATTAATGTCATCTGAAATACTGATTGGACAGTGGGTGGTATTTCATATGTTACATTGCTGTGTTCTGATGAAAGTGATTAATAATATACACTGTTTTAAAAACATACAAAAGACTGTGAACAGTATGTAAAGACTGAGCTAATGAAGGGCTTGTGTGAAAGTAGCTGTAAATCTGTGCTGGGCCCAGAGTGCTAGAAGTGAGCCACACTAATGGATCATATACCAAAGCCTTGGTATCAACTGTCCCCACTCTCTTCAGTCATCACCATCAAACTGTGCTGTAGAATCCTAACTTCTGGTCTGGGATTATGTGGGGAAATGTCGCATGAGTGCGTCTGCCGGGGGAGAGGAAGGGATGGAGGAGATGGTGGTGCTGGTGGTTGAGGGCCCTGAGTAATAATACTGTCTCTGAGGAGAGAAGAGATACTTACATGGGAGAAAAACTGTTTAGGGTCTGAAGTCATGATTCACATGTTATCATTTGGATCCCTTAATCATGTTTACAGTTCAGAAACAACACATTTTGTAGACTCCTCCATGTTAGGAAACAAGCTTCAAATCATATTTCAATGTTTCCAAAATCGATGCTAATCCTTTTAATCAGGGGTGCTGAATAAACTTGTTGCTTTGTCAAACTGGCAAATAGTTCAAGTGGCTATGACCTGCACATTAGATTAGTTCTTCAATGTAATAACTTGTAAAGCTACATTTTGTAAATGGGACATCAAATCATTGCCTTTCATCTGCTTTTGAAATCTTAATTGCCAAAGGGAATTTTTTTGAGTAAAGTTAATTTTGGAAGTTAAATATGAATAATTTTTTCATATTGGCAATCAACAATTTCAAAAAAGCATAACCATATGTTTCTTATACATAAAAACAAAACTACATGTTGTCCTATTTTCTTCATATCTCTTCGCATGCAGTGAAAGATTTATGCATTGGTTTTGTCAGGAATGAAAAATATTTTCTCAAGGTTAAGTTATCTAAGAATATTGGTATATAAATACTAAAAAATGTTACCATGGAAGGTTCTAGAGTATATTATAAAAATGGTTTAAATACTAGAAACTCATCTCTTATGAGATATATGAATGTGAAGGAGAACTAACTAGATTTTGTTCAAGTTATTTTGGTTATTATTATAAACAAGATTTACCTTAAAACAGTGCTGTAAATTTCACATTAAACCATTAAAATTACTGTTTTTGCAATACTTTGTAACAAAACTATACTGGTGTGCTTTGGAAGGTATGAGTTATCTCTAGATTGTGGTCAGTTTCAAATGTATACAAAAGTAGACAGAATATTACAATACATTCCCATATTCCCATTGTTACCAATCCAAACTTGGGTCCACTCTCCCTCATGCAGTAAAGCTAATCTATTGACTCTGAGTTTTGGTGCAAAGAAATGCAGCATTTACTGCAGGGAACCAAGCAAGGAATTCAGGATAGCTAATGCTCAAAACACCCAAACTCCCTGATAGGTTTCAAAAGTATTTTGAAAGGCAAGTTGAGGAAGGGGCATCTCAGGGTATGTGATCAGCTTGTGCATAGTTCTTTGATTGGTGGTAAGGTACCAGGGCAATGTCACTGGGGTCAACATTATCAATCCTTAGGCACCAGTAAGTCTGGAGGGAGGTACATGCTCAGATCATCAAGTAGTTAAATTTCTTCCGTTTGGTGGTGTTAAATTTTACAAAAAACATTATTTTGACCGTGCCATGTGGCTTGAGGGTTCTTAGTTCTCCGACCAGGTGACCAGGGCTTGGACCTGGGCCCCTGGCAATAAAAGCCCCAAGTCCTAACCACTGGCCTGCCAGAGAATTCTCTGGTGATGGTTTTAACATCTGTAAATGTACATAAAGGTATTATTATTTAGGTACTTCAGAGAGGAGCTAAGGCAGAGGATATGGGGCAGGGGTCTCTCCTAGAAAGGACCCACAGTGTTCTGCTCAGTTATACCATCTCCCACCTTCAACAGTTACTGACTCCTGGCAATATTTCCTCACCCATTATTATTTTAAAGAAATGCTAAGATATTTTATGCATAAATATTTCAGTGTGCATCTATATAACACAACTCTTTGTTAAATCAAATAATACCACACTGCCTTTAAATGTGCTTTGAAAAGTTTTGTATTTATAACTGGAAAGGCAAAGCAGTTTCAAAGATGAGAACTTTGCTCTCAAAGTGTCTTGCATTGTAGGAGTGAATGTCGCCAAGGGACCATTTCATGTAAATTGGCAGTTATGTGAGCTATAGCTCTGAAGAACAGTGCACTTCAGTCAACAAAAGTTCATGAGCCATGCTTTCCCCATCTGACTGGAAAAATAAAACTGCAGAATTACATACCAGCAAATATGGAGGTACTGAAGTGCTTTCTCAAGTCTTACGTTTACTGTGTTAGAAGGAAAAAAAAAAGCTACTTGTTGGTCCCCTTTGTAATATTAAGAGGCATCTTGCAATCCTGCTCCAGTCATAAATATAACCTGGGAAGACTGGTTTTTAAAAATTTCATATTTCCAGCCCAGGTACACTAGAGGTTTATAAGAGTGATTCCTAACAGTCTGTGCTTTGTGAAAAAAGTACTTTGAAGAAGTCAGTTCTTTATTTTTCTTGAGATGGTCATACTTAAAGTATGATGATCAGCAATGCTATTTCATAATTATTCTTAGGTATTTGACATACTCTATGTAATGTATATGAATATGTTGAGAAAGGAATGTTTCCTGCCATATCAATGAATCAGACATTTTTTTCTATCATATTTTTCAGCCCTTCCATTGAGGTAAATTTTGAGTGGTATCATGCTACTTTATCGCAGGGTGGTACGGTTCAAGTAAAAAAAATCACACATGGATGTTTTGTAAGGGCAGCATCCATGCTCAACAGTGGTGACCACAGGAAGTGTGTCTCTAGGAAAGCCAGCCCTGCTGCACTTAGATCGTCACTGAAGCCCAGGGTGAGCTTGTCAGAGAGGGACTCTGCTATGGCAGCATCCAGGGCCCCCATCTTGCTACCCAGAAGTCTGCTTCAAACAAAATGAAGACCCCTTGATTTCATTTCCCTCCCAATCCCTTTCCCTTCACTATTTCTGGAGATCAACCCCAGTCATGACGTTCAGGCCATATTTTTACGTCTTGTCTACTCACAGGCACCCACATTCACCAGGGCCTCACCTGACCCACGCCCACCCCATATACCACATTGTTTATTAAGGGAAGGTACATTTTGTATTGTTCAGGGTCCCATGGTTCGCCTTCTTCCGTCCCTCTGTGCAGATCTTGAGCGGCCTGTGGACAGGGCATTGGTAGCTCAAGCGACTCCTGGATACCTGTTTTAAAACCTGAAAGGTTAAGGGTTTGCATGCATGAATCAACAAGGGACCTTTATTTCTTTAGGAAGCGATTTATTGGAAGAACTGGCAACACTGAAAGCAGGAAAACTTAAATGAACTTATTCTGCAAGGGCAATACTGCAGTCTGCATGGCAGGACTCGGGGGAAAGTCCAGTCCAGGCTCAGTCCTTCTTGTCGCCGTCACCCAGGCTGAGCTTGTCAAAGAAGTACTCTGCCAGGGCACATTCCGGGAACCCCACGTTGCTCAGGTTGCCGAGTTGGTTCCCCAGCTCCTTCATGGACTCGACCTGCTGGTCCAGGGAGCCAGTCCCCAGGAAGTGGCACAGGTGGGCGTCACTGCTGTTGGTGGCCAGTTGGTGCAGGTCAAGCAGGCTCTGGTTGACGCTCTTCTCTAGGTGCAGAGTGTCTTGGATGGCCTGGAGTGCGCTCTCCCACTGTTGGGTCTCAGGCTTTCTGATGTCGACGAAGCAGATGCGGCCCCCACGCTGGATCTGCAGGAACATCAGGCTCTGGGCTGTCTTGCTGTGCTCGAGGGAGCGGAGCAGGAAGAAGTGGGAGAAACGCTTCAAGGCCACATCATCATGGTCGAGGTAGAAGGCCACGGCCAGGCACTGGAAGGAGGCGTGGAACTCGAGGGTGGCGAGGCTGTTGAGCGCGGCCTCACACTCCGGGCGGTAGTTCTGACGCACCTCTGAGGGCGATGTGGGCAGCATGGCCGGCCACTCCCCATCCCAGGGAATGGCGGCTGGGACCAGGCGTCTGTGGGGCAGGAATCGGCGGGGGCGGGGGCAGGGGCGCGGGCGCCAGCGGTCTCCTCGGAACCTTCCCATGGCGGACGATGTGGGCTGCCGGACGGGGGCTCTGGGTCAAACGGCAGGCGTTCTGGGTGTGGGCTCTGGAATGGGCAGATAATGGGGTCTGTTGGGCGGGGTCAGTGCCTGGGCTTGCGATTGGTTAAGGAAGAGGTCACGTGTGTGGGTGGGATATGTGGGCAGGGCGAGACCACTGTCTGTCAAAGCCAGGGTGTGGGCAGGGCGAGACCACTGTTTATCAAAGCCAGGATGAGGCAGAGCCGCTTTGAGCTGAGTAATTCACATTCACAAAGTTTTTATTTATTTATTTTAATATAAGTTTATTTATTTTAATTGGAGGCTAGTTGCTTTACAGTACTGTATTGGTTTTGCCATACATCGACATGAATCTGCCACGAGTGTACTCCTGTTCCCCATCCTCAATCCCCCTCCCACCTCTCTCCCTATACCCTCCATCTGGGTCATCCCAGTGCACCAGCCCTGAGCATCCTGTATCGTGCTTCCAACGTGGACTGGCAATCTGTTTCACATATGATAATATACATGTTTCAATGCCATTCTCCCAAATCATCCCACCCTCGCCCTCTCCCACAGAGTCCAAAAGACTGTTCCATACATCTGTGTCTCTCTCGCTGTTTCGCACACAGGGTTATTGTTGCCATCTTTCTAAATGTCATATATATGCATTAGTATACTGTATTGGTGTTTTTCTTTCTGGCTTACTTCACTCTGTAAAATAGGCTCCAGTTTCATCCACCTCATTAGAACTGATTCAAATGTATTCTTTTTAATGACAGAGTTATACTCCATTGTGTATATGTACCACGGCTTTCTGATCTGTTCGTCTGTTGATGGACATCTAGGTTGCTTCCATGTCCTGGGTATTGTAAACAGTGCTGCGATGAACAGCAGGGTACACGTGTGTCTTTCAATTCTGGTTTCCTTGGTGTGTATGCCCAGAAGTGGGATTGCTGGGTCATAAGGCAGTTCTATTTCCAGTTTTTTAAGGAATCTCCACACTGTTCTCCATAGTGGCTGTACTAGTTTGCATTTCCACCAACAGTGTAAGAGGGTTCCCTTTTCTCCACACCCTCTCCAGCATTTATTGCTTGTGGACTTTTGGATAGCAGGCATTCTGACTGGTGTGAAATGGTACCTCATTGTGGTTTTGATTTGCATTTCTCTGATAACGAGTGATGTTGAGCATCTTTTCATGTGTTTGTTAGCCATCTGTATGTCTTCTTTGGAGAAATGTCTATTTAGTTCTTTGGCCCATTTTTTGATTGGGTTGTTTATTTTTCTGGATTTGAGCTGCAGGAGTTGCTTGTATATTTATGAGACTAATTCTTTGTCAGTTGCTTCATTTGCTATTATTTTCTCCCATTCTGAAGGCTGTCTTTTCACCTTGCTTATAGCTTCCTTTGTTGTGCAGAACCTTTTAATTTTAATTAGGTCCCATTTGTTTATTTTTGCTTTTATTTCCAATATTCTGGGAGGTGGGTCATAGAGGATCCTGCTGTGATTTATGTTGGAGAGTGTTTTGCCTATGTTCTCCTCTAGGAGTTTTATAGTTTCTGGTCTTACATTTAGATCTTTAATCCATTTTGAGTTTGTTTTCATGTATGGTGTTACAAAGTATTCTAGTTTCATTCTTTTAAAAGTGGTTGACCAGTTTTCCTAGAACCACTTGTTAAATAGATTGTCTTTTCTCCATTGTATATTCTTGCCTCCTTTGTCAAAGGTAAAGTGTCCCTAGGTGCATGGGCTTATCTCTGGGCTTTCTATTTTGTTCCATTGATGTATATTTCTGTCTTTGTGCCAGTACCATACTGTCTTGATGACTGTTGCTCGGTAGTAGAGCCTGAAGTCAGTCAGGTTGATTCCTCCAGTTCCATTCTTCTTTCTCAAGATTGCTTTGGCTATTTGAGGTTTTTTGGATTTCCATAGAAATTGTGAAATTATTTGTTCTAGCTTGGTGAAAAATACCATTGGTAGCTTGATAGGGTTTGCATTGAATCTATAAATTGCTTTGGTAGTATACTCATTTTCACTATATTGATTGTTCTAATCCATGAACATGGTATATATCTCCATCTATTAGCGTCCTCTTTGATTTCTTTCACCAGTGTTTTATAGTTTTCTCTATATAGGTCTTTTGTTTCTTTAGGTAGGTATATTCCTAAGTATTTTATTCTTTTCATTGCAATGGTGAATGGAATTGTTTCCTTAATTTCTCTTTCTATTTTCTCATTGTTAGTGTATAGGAATGCAGGGGAATTTTGTGTGTTGATTTTATATCCTGCAACTTTACTATATTCATTGGTTCACTCTAGGAATTTTCTGGTGGAGTCTTTAGGGTTTTCTATGTAGAGGATCATGTCCTCTGCAAACAGTGAGAGTTTTACTTCTTTCCCAATTTGGATTCCTTTTATTTCTTTTTCTGCTCTGATTGCTGTGGCCAAAACTTCCAAAACTATGTTGAATAGTAGTGGTGAGAGTGGGCACCCTTGTCTTGGTCCTGACTTTAGGGGAAATGCTTCCAATTTTTCATCATTGAGGATAATGTTTGCTGTGGGTTTGTCATATGTAGCTTTTATTATGTTGAGGTATGTTCCTTTTATTCCTGCTTTCTGGAGGGTTTTTATCATAAATGGATGTTGAATTTTGTCCAAGGCTTTCACTGCATCTATTGAGATAATCATATGGCTTTTATTTTTCAATTTTTTAATTGTGTATTACATTGATTCGGGCTTCCCTGGTGGCTCAGAGGTTAAAGCGTCTGCCTGCAATATGGGAGACCTTGGTTCGTTCCCTGGTTCAGGAAGATCCCGTGGAGAAGAAAATGGCAACCCACTCCAGTATTCTTACCTGGAGAATCCCATGGATGGAGGAGCCTGGTAGGGTGCAGTCCATGGGGTCGCAAAGAGTTGGACACGACTGAGCAGCTTCACTCACTCACTCACTCGCATTGATGCCTTTTTCGGATATTGAAGAATCCTTGCATCCCTGGGATAAGGCCCACTTGGTCACTATGTATGATCTTCTTAATGTGTTGTTAGATTCTGATTGCTAGAATTTTGTTAAGGATTTTTGCATCTGTGTTCATCAGTGATATTGGCCTGTAGTTTCCTTTTTCTGTGGCATCTTTGTCAGGTTTTGGTATTACGGGGATGGTGGCCTCATAGAATGAGTTTGGAAGTTGACTTTCCTCTGCAATTTTCTGGAAGAGTTTGAGTAGGATAGCTGTTAGCTCTTCTCTAAATTTTTGGTAGAATTCAGCTTTGAAGCCATCTGGACCTAGGCTTTTGTTTGCTGGAAGCTTTCTGATTACAGTTTCAATTTCTGTGCTTGTGATGGGTCTTTAAGATTTTCTATTTCTTTCTGGTTCAGTCTTAGAAAGTTGTACTTCCCTAAGAATTTGTCCATTTCTTCCAAGTTGTCCATTTTATTGGCATATAATTGCTGATAGTAGTCTCTTATGATCCTTTGTATTTCTGTGTTGTCTGTTGTGATCTCTCCATTTTCATTTCTAATTTTATTGATTTGATTTTTCACCCTTGTTTTCCTTGATGAGTCTGGCTAATGGTTTTTCAATTTTATCCTCTCAAAGAACCAACTTTTGGCTTTGTTGATTTTTGCTATGGTCTCTTTTGTTTCTTTTGCATTTATTTCTGCCCTAATTTTTAAGATTTCTTTCCTTCTACTAACCCTGGGGTTCTTCATTTCTTCCTTTTCTAGTTGCTTTAGGTGTAGAGTTAGGTTATTTATTTGACTTTTTTCTTATTTCTTGAGGTATGCCTGTATTGCTATGAACCTTCCCCTGAGCACTGCTTTTACAGTGTCCCACAGGATTTGGGTTGTTGTCTTTTCATTTTCATTTGTTTCTATGCATGTTTCGATTTCTTTTTTGATTTCTTCTGTGATTTGTTCATTATTCAGCAGCATGTTCTTCATCCTCCATTTGTTGAAATTTTTAATAGTTTTTCTCCTGTAATTGAGATCTAATCTTACTGCATTGTGGTCAGAAAAGATGCTTGGAATGATTTCAATTTTTTTTTTAATTTACCAAATCTATATTTATGGCCCAGGATGTGATCTATCCTGGAGAACGTTTCATGTGCGCTTGGGAAAAAGGTGAAATTCATTGTATTGGGGTGAAATGTCCTATAGATATCAATTAGATCTAACTGGTCTGTTGTATCACTTAAAGTTTGTGTTTCCTTGTTAATTTTCTGTTTAGTTGATCTATCCATAGATGTGAGTGGGGTATTAAAGTCTCCCACTCTTATTGTGTTACTGTTAATTTCCCCTTTCATACTTGTTAGCATTTGTCTTACATATTGTGGTGCTCCTATGTTGGGTACATATATATTTATAATTGTTATATCTTCTTCTAGAATTGATCCTTTGATCATTATGTAGTGTCCTTCTTTTCTCTTTTCACAGCCTTTGTTTTAAAGTCTATTTTATCTGAGTATTGCTACTCCTGCTTTCTTTTGGTCTCTGTGTGGAATATCTTTTTCCAGCCCTTCACTTTCAGTCTGTATGTGTCCCTTGTTTCGAGGCGGGTCTCTTGTAGACAACATATATATGGGTCTTGTTTTTGTGTCCATTCAGCCAGTCTTTGTCTGTTGGTTGGGGCATTCAGCCCATTTACATTTAGGTAATTATTGATAAGTATGATCCCTTTGCCATTTACTTTATCGTTTTGGGTTCGAGTTTATACACCCTTTCTGTGTTTCCTGTCTAGAGAAGATTCTTTAGCATTTGTTGAAGACCTGGTTTAGTGGTGCTGAATTCTCTCAGCTTTTGCTTGTCTGAAAGGTTTTGATTTCTCCTTCATATTTGAATGAGATCCTTGCTGGGTACAGTAATCTGGGCTGTAGGTTATTTTCTTTCATCACTTTAAGTATGTCCTGCCAATCCCTCCTGGCCTGAAGAGTTTCTATTGAAAGATCAGCTGTTATCCTTATGGGAATCCCCTTGTGTGTTATTTGTTGTTTTTCCCTTGCTGCTTTTAATATTTGTTCTTTGTTAATTTGATTAATATGTGTCTTGGGGCGTTTTGCCTTGGGTTTATCCTGTTTGGGACTCACTGGGTTCCTTGGACTTGGGTGATTATTTCCTTCCCCATTTTAGGGAAGTTTTCAACTATTATCTCCTTAAGTATTTTCTCATAGTCTTTCTTTTTGTCTTCTTCATCTGGGATTCCTATGATTCGAATATTGGGGCATTTAACATTGTCCAAAAGTCTCTGAGATTGTGCTTATTTCTTTTAATTCATTTTTCTTGTTTTCCTCTCTGTTTCATTTATTTCTGACATTCTATCTTCTACCTCACTTAGCCTATCTTCTGACTCCGTTATTCTACTGTTGGTTCCCTCCAGAGTGTTTTTTATCTCATTTATTGCATTATTCATTATATATTGACTCTTTTTAGTTTTTCTAGGTCTTTGTTAAACCTTTATTGCATCTTCTCAATCCTTGTCTCCAGGCTATTTATCTGTAACTTCATTTTTGTTTTCAAGATTTTGGATAATTTTCACTATCATTATTCAGAATTCTTTATCTGATAGATTCCCTATCTCTTCCTCTTTGGTTTTGTTTGGTTTGGTGGGCATTCATCCTGTTCCTTTACCTGCTGGGTATTCTTCTGCCTCTTCATCTTGTTTATATTGCTGTGTTTGGGGTGGACTTTCCGTATTCTGGCAGTTTGTGGAGTTTCCTTGCTGTGCGTGTGGTTGGATGAGTGTCTTGTCAAGGTTTCCTGGTTAGGGAAGCTTGTGTCGGTGTTCTGGTGGGTGGAGCTGGATTTTTTCTCCCTGGAGTGCAATGAAGTGTCGAGTAATGAGTTATGAGATGTCAGTGGGTTTGGTGTGTCTTTGGGCTGCTTGTAAATTGAAGCTCAGGGCTACGTTCCTGTGTTGCTGGAGAATTTGCATGGTATATCTTGCTCTGGATCTTGTTGGCCCTTGGGTGGCGCTTGGTTTCAGTGTAGGTATGGAGGCTTTTGATGAGCTCCTATCGATTAATGTTCCCTGAAGTCAGGAGTTCTCTGGTATTCTCAGGATTTGGACTTAGCCCCCTGCCTCTGGTTTTCAGTCTTATTCTTACAGTAGCCTCAAGACTTCTCCATCTGTCACTTCCAGGGTGGTTCCTTCTGTTTTAGGTTCTGCTGTTTGCTGGTCTCTTCAGTATCTGATTTCCACCCTGACACAAGAGGGCCGTGCTAGGCACTTTTTTAGGGTCACTTGTTCAGTCGTGCTGTGGGGAAGGAGGAACGCTGCAAACAGATAACACTGGCGTCTGTGAGGAGTGCTCCCAGTCTCGGGCACACTGGGTTTGCACCCACTCACGGTGTGTGTGCTTTCCCTGTCTGCACTGCTTAGGCTCGAGGTTGCTCTTCCAGAAACTGTCTGAGGCCAGCCCTGGGTTGTATGCATATCTCAGGTCTAAGCTGCTCAGGTTTGGGTACTCCTCACAGGCGCAGACTTGGTTGGCCTGCGTTTTGTGTCCTTCCCAGGTCCGAGCAGCTCGGGTGACCAGGTGTTTGGCAAGGGTGGTCACTGTGACTTATCACCTCCCCCCGTCCCTATGCTCAGTTTTCTAGGTGTACAACTGGCGCACCTTCTCAAGTGGACTTTGACCGTCCAGAATCGCAAGAAGTCTTGGTTAGCAACGAAGCCTGCTTGCAGCTTAGTGGATAATGCTTCTCTGGGGCCATGATTGCCCCCTTCAGGCTCTGGCAGCCCTCAGTTGCCTGTCTCTGGCGGGGAATGGGCAGGTCCACAGCCGGCTATCGCTGCTCAGTCCTTTATTCTGTGAGCGTGCCTGGCATTGTCTTAGGCTAGGGCTTTTCACCAGGTGGCTCTCACACAGTCTGGTTTGCTATCTCAAGTTAGTTCCCTCAGATTGCCCTCTGGGCATTCAGGTCTGGTCCTCACTCTAAGCAATGCAGCCCATGCCTTCCTGCCCAGCCCCCACTTGCTAGTGGCGAATGCAAGCATCTGAGCTGCTTCTCTGCTGGGAGTTACTGTTGGGCATGGAATCTGTGGGTTTTAATTATTTATTTACTTTTCCTCCCGGTTATGTTACCCTCTGTGATTCCAGGGCTCGCCACAGACTTGCCAGTGAGAGTGTGTTTCCTGGTGTTTGGAAACTTCTCTCTTTTTTAAGACTTCCCTTCCCGGGACAGATCTCCATCCCTACTTCTTTTGTCTCTCTTTTTATCTTTTATATTTTTTCCTATCTCCTTTTGAAAACAATGGGCTGCTTTTCTAGGTGCCTGATGTCCTCTGCTGGCATTCAGAAGTTGTTTTGTGGAATTTACTCAGCATTCAAATGTTCTTTTGATGAATTTGTGGAGAACAAAGTATTCTCCCTGTCCTATTCCTCTGCTATCTTAGGACTGCCTCCCACAAAGTTTTAAATTTTGCTGTAATACTTTTTTTCCCAAGGACTTTCTCTTTTTCTCTAATTGATCCCTTTTATAGCACCCTGTTCCCATTTTATAAACCCACTGTCATTTTTACAGTTCTGAGAATATGAATTTGGATTTTTTATAATGTTCTCTTCTGTTTCCTGTAGTGTGTGTATGTGTATATATATATATATATATTTTTTTTTTTTTCTCCAGAAATCGTTCTATTCATTCAGCATGATCTCTTTCACTTCCATCAAATATCTGGTAAACATTTGTCCATCCATATTTGGGAGTAAAGGACTCAGGTTCGATCCCTGCATCTGAAAGATCCTCTGGAGAAGGGAGTGGCTACCCAATCCAGTATTCTTGTCTGGAGAATCCCATGGACAGAGCAGCCTAGCGGGCTACAGTCCATAAGGTCACAAAGAGTCAGACAGGACTGAGTGACTAACAGTACACTCCTAAGTTTGGATTACTTGGCATTTAATAAAGGTGGTTCTCAGAGGCTTTCTACTTCACATGCCTCTTTAAAGCTGTTGCTTTTTCAGTTCCAATACTTGGCACTGGGCTGGAGTCTTCCTCCTACTAGGTCAGTGGTCTTGGCTCTTCCTATCCTCCCCTCAACTCAAGCATCTGCTCTTACCTTTTGTAGAATTTCTTCAGGGATTTCTGGTTGAAGTTTGTCTCTCCATTGTCATAGCACAACTTGGAGGGTGCAGGCTTTGACCTAGGAGTACCTTGGCATCTACTTTTTCTGATGAGAAAGTCACTTGGGCACTTAACTTTGTTAAATCTTCCCACAGTAAGGGAATAGGGCATTCAGGCAGATACAGAAAACTGTGCCCTATGTATGCTTTTTTCCCCTAAAATTATGTACGATCTGAGATAGAAAATGGAGAGTATACATGTAGGAATGCCCTGGGTTGACCTTGATCATCTAGCCGCTCCTGGAACTTGTTTCATTGGGTATTGCCCTGCCGGAGGCTGAGGACCCCCTGTGTCAAATTTAGTACTCTGGTGGGTTCAAGGATGGGGAGACCAATCCTTTTGGCCTCTCTGGTGAGGCAGGGTACAGGGGCATGGGTGGATTTGTGGCCTTCAGAGGAGTGTTGATGGAAGCTCCGAACTTTGTGGAGAGCTTCTCACTCTTTATGTCAGGGGAAGCATGGGAGTCATGAAGGAGGAGCCAGATGGATTCAGACAGGATCATCATTAAGCTCTGACCCAAGTGAGACAGGCTTTTTCTGGAGGTTCAGTCTTCTCCCTGAACCATACCTTCCTTCTGCAAATTTGTATTCTTCTGAATAACTTAGAAAAACTGGTTGAGGTCAGACATTTTGAACCCACTCCTTGTACCCGCCTACTCTTGATCTGAGGGGAGTTGATAACGCCAGTGCCAGGCAGAGCTAATGTGAGGACCACCAAGAGTTCTCTATCTGGGAGTACATCCTCTGAAGAAAGACAGGCCCTTCGAGAAGCCAGAGCTCAGGGGTTGGCAGACCATTTTCCACTACTGTATGGCTCAAGCTAATTGACTTTTATGCCAGCAAAAACACCAAGGGCTGGTCACAAGTGCCAGTAGGAAATGCCTGCCTCTTCTTCCCAGCCTTCACGGATGGGGTTCAACCTGCAGTCTTCTGAGAAATGTGAGGTCTGGGTGATGTGAGAAATTTGGTGGCACCTGGGAAAACATTGCTTTCATGCGTGCTGCAGGGAAGCAGCAGGGTTTGCCAGTCTTGGCTCACAGTACACTTTGTCTCTTGATAGGAAAAATTGAGGCACACGAGAGACTTGCCCCTCAACCGCTCTCCACTTTTGTGCTGGTTCTGAAGGGTTAGCCAGCCCCTCTGAGAATGGATGTTTTGAGGAGAAGGGAGATCAGACAACGCCTAAGTCAAAGGCTTAGTCAGTATCCCAGGTTTCACACCCAAGAGCTGAGAACAGTCTATAGATTTTCCTGTCTTAAAAAAATGGCCTCCTTCATTCCCTGCCCCCTTCCTAAAAAGTCTAAGAGGTTTAAGAGAGGAAGCCAGAGCCTAGTTTAATTTCTGGAGCAAAGGCAGCAGTGACTGTCCACAGTTTGGCTGTAAGAATTTTCTGGAGAAACGACGGAGGAGAATGGACCATCTCCAGGATGACCAGCTTGGGTTTGAGGGTTCACTTAAGGAATACAGAAAAAGAAGCCATCCCTTAGAGATAGTTGGCACAAATGGTAGCTTGAAAGCCACACGTGGCACCTAGCTGCCAGGGAAGCTGTCCCAGCAGTTTCAAGACTGGAGCCCTTTTGGTCAGAGGCTCCTAATAGTTTTTTCCCTCGTGCTGAGTGGCATGCCTGCCTATCACCGAGGGGCCTGTGAGAGTCCAGGCTCCATCTCATGTGCCACCTTGAAGAACTTGCCCAATGAGGAGGAAGGTGAAAGAGGTGATTGTATCACCTGGGAAAAAGTGAAGTGCAGAAGCTCTGATAAAACACAATGGTTAAAGTGTGCGGGTGTCTGTTGGTGTGTCTGTCAACATGTGTGAAACATCAAATGCAAGAAGAGGCTTCCAAGGCCCTTTGCATAACTGCTGTTGAAGACACATTAAGCTTTTACTGTGTTTGCTTCCGTCCTAACATGAGGGTATGCTGAGTTCATCTCAAGGCGTCAGCAATATTTTCCAATGCCGCAGGTGATTCCAAGGTGGAGCCATGTTTGACAACTAGGATGCTAAATAATGCTTCTCGAAATCCAGTGTGCATATTCATTACCTGGGACCTTGTTAAAATGTTGACTCTGCTTCAGGAAGCCTGGGGTAGCACTTAAGACTTAGGACTAAAAGTGAAAAGTGAAAGTGAAGTTGCTCAGTCATGCCCGACTCTTTGCAACCCTGTGGTCTGTAGCCCACCATACTCCTCCGTCCATGGGATTCTCCAGGAACGAATACTGGAGTGGGTTGCCATTTCCTTCTCCAGGGGAATCTTCCCAACCCAGGGATCGAACCCAGGTCTCCCACATTGCAGGCAGATGCTTTAACCTCTGAGCCACCAGGGAAGTCCCAGAAAACTTGGGACTACTGATTATCTAACAGGCTGTCAGGAGAGGTGGCCAGTGCTGGTTCCCACAGCATAGTTTGAGGGGGAAGGTGCTCATGCTGGCTTTAGTTGTCTGGGATGTCTGGGTCCTGTGGGGCAGCCAACATTTTAAAAGCTGTATAGGTGATTCAAATGTACAGCGAAGCTTGTGACCCTCAATGGCAAAGTGCATGGTGATTTATCAAGTGTAATTATTATTTTATCAGCCATAAGGCGGTCTTCTCTTCCCATTCCACACACCCTGACTTATTCCTCGTGGGATCAAGGTTCCTACTACACCCTTCCTATGTTTCCCACCTTTGAGGAGTGAACTATAGCTCCTAATGGAAAGAGGAGGCTCAGGCAACCTGAGTTGCAGAAGAAGAGGCAAAAAGGGTTCTGGGGGCTGATTTAAAGTAAAAGCTAGTTGAAACAGAATGTGGCAGAGGCATTGCCAAGAAAACTTGTCACCCGGAAACTTGCCTTTAATCTTGGGCCTGAGTCTGCAGCAGTGAAAAGAGAAATCTGTTCCTAGTAGCACTTGACAATCAAGCAGTTACAAAGGATATTTCCCTTTTAATTAGAAGGGTGGCAGGATTGGTCAAAATGCAAGAGACCCTCAGTGGTAAAGGAAAGATTAAAATATTTTCTCCAAAGTATAAACACCAAAAAGGAACTTAGAAGTAGTGAATGATGATGACAATGGTCATGATGAGAAAAGATGCTTACACAAAGTACTTATGTTCCAGCCACTGTTCTAAGCATTTAAAATATACTAAATGACCTAGTATTTTAAGCAATAGTTTTATGATCCCTATTTTACATGTGAGAAAACTGAGGCACAGAGAAGGTAATTAGCATGCCTCAATTTAGTAAGTGGCTAGACTGGGATTTGAACCCAGGCCATCTGTGGGGAAGAGTCCACGACACCAAACTGTTTCTCCAAAATAGGAGAGTAAGAAGCACCTTCAGGCTTCCCTGTTGGCTCAGTGGTAAAGAATCCTTCTGCCAAAGCAGGAGACCTGGATTTGATCCCTGATCTGGGAATATCCCGCATTTTGCAGAGCACCTCATCCTGCTCATTACCACTACTGAACCTATGCTCTAGAGCTGGGGAACTGCCGGGAGCCAGTATGGGCGATCCCACCAATGACAAGGTCGTGTGGGAGAGACCTGACAAGCAAGGCGCATCAGGACTCGAGGGACCCCCTGGACCTGCTTGAGCCTCTGCCCCAAAACAAGAATCTGTCTGTCTTACTATTTTATGCCTTTCACCAACTCTTCTGACATTAACAGGGGGCTATCCCCTACCACCTTTCCTGGAAAAAGTCAACGTAGGGCTCTAGTTAATAAGTCTCCTGGACATGAAAGGAGTATTTCAATTCAAACCCTCTGATGGCTTTCTAGCTTGTTTGGCAGGTTTATCCAGACTCTTGCAGCTGTGCATGTGATTGTTCACAGCCTCCCAACTGTGAGAGACACGGGAAGCCTAAAACATTCTAAAAATATAGAGCCTTTCAAAGAGTTAAAAACTATTAGAGTAGTGTTGGTGTAGGATTTCATTGTTGAGCCAATGCTTGCTGCCAAGTTCCCATATCCCTTATCCACTGTGCACCTGGGAGTGCAGTGGTTAATATAGTTGGAATTTAAGAAAAACAAGCAATAGCCTTGGAATTAACCACATCAGACCTTTGAGCTAATTGGTTCTTTCTTTGTTGTAACTCACTGCACCTTTGCTCCGTGAGAATTTAACTCTGTTTAATACTTTCTGAGGCTGACACAGATTAGAAATATAAAGAAAAAACAAGGAAAAATAAGTTTTCTGGTTGAGCAGCCTTTATCAAAAGAGGGTCATAAAATGTCCACAGGCCTCCAAGGCCAGAAGATAATGTACACAACATTGTTTATGGGAAAGGTATGCAGAAAAAATCCTGGTTTTGATAAAGACAAAACAGATGTAATGTTTGGGCTGACTCTGCATGACTTTGCATCTTTCATTTCCCTCTATGCACAAGTCAAGGTATAAAAGTTCCTTTTGAAAATAAAGTTACAGGCCTCGCTCACCAAAGCTTGGTCACCCAATGTAATTCTCTCTCTCTCTTTCTCTTTCCTTTACAGGTTGATCCCCTGGAGCACAGAGGCTCTCTGAGTTCACTTTCCTGCCCGGGCTTCTAAGACCTTCTCCCCATCAAGAGGGCGCCTGTGGCCTACGTGAACAGAGCAAGTCCCATGCTGGGGCTTTATTGGCTTTCTGCTTAAACCAAGGAATATCAACCTCTTTCTCTCTTCTATTTTCTTATCTGCAACATTCTTTCTTTATCTCTTTCTAAATCTCTCTCGCTGATGCTGTCTCCCCTGAGGATACCCCTGGATCCTGCTGGGGCTGGACCCCAGCAGGGAACCACAACTGCTGAGCCCATGTGCCCCAACTACTAAAGTCCAAGCAGGCAGAAACATGTGTACAGATTTCATCTGATCAAATAGAGTTGACCAAGAGGCTGAATTTTTTAAGGGGAAGAGGAAAGAAAGAACTGATAATTTGGGGGGCTGTACTCAGCACATTGTTGCTCCATGTGCCCTTAGTTCTCCTGAGGCATGTGGGATCATAGTTCCCAGACCAGAGATCAAACCCGTACCCCCTGTATTGGAAGGCAGCTTCTTAATCATTGGACCACCAGGAAAGTCCCTATAATTTTCATAAGAAATCTTCTTTTTAAACTGGAAAACTTATTTCTGCATAGTCACAAAAAGATAAAAAGTTCAGTCTTCTCCCCATTCTGCAAGCAGATCCCAGGAGGCCACACTAAAGTCAGGAATAGGCTGATTTTGAGCCACCAGGCATGGGTACAGTTGGGCACAGTCTGCAGTTAGCTAATGGAAAGGTGAGGTCAGTACCCTTCTAGGTGTTTTATCACCTCAGCCCTGGTTCTACATGTTAGTTACCCTGGGCTTGGTCTCTGCCATACTTTTAGTCTAGTCTCCAATGAGGTTTTCCACTCCCATGACCACAACACAATCTATATAGGGATCATGGTATTTCCCATAGGTCTGTTTCTAAAGCTGACATCCACTCTGAACTCCAGATTCATTTTTCTGGCTACCTGCATGGTAGTTCCACTTGGATGTCTAATATGCATCTCTGACTTTACATGACATGCCTTCTCCAACCTTCCATCCCAGCTGTGCCCCTGGCAAAAGACCCCACGTTAATAAAAACATCACCATCAATCCAGGTTAAATTAGAAGTTAGATTAATTTCCCCATATCTCATTCTTCCTCTCTGGTCCGTGAAGAAATCTTGCTGATG
Organism: Capra hircus; assembly: GCF_001704415.2. Lineage (NCBI taxonomy): Eukaryota > Metazoa > Chordata > Mammalia > Artiodactyla > Bovidae > Capra > Capra hircus. The sequence goes on along the minus strand of NW_017189516.1, from coordinate 32,808,145 downwards.
TATCCAAAGCCATCTGTAATGTGTCTACATCTCTTCATTTCTTCATCCTCCACTCCAGTTCAACCACCACTGTCTTTCACCTGGACCAGCTGTGATACCTGCTAACTGGTCTTCCAGCTTCAACCCCTCACTGTCTACATTCCTCAATGCAGCCAGTACCACTGACTTCATATTCAGGGGGATTCATTTTACTTTATATTCAATATCACAAATTGACCTTCATTCATGAGCTTATATTTTTCAGCCCTTCTATTTAGGTAAATTTTGAGTGGTACCATCTTACTTTATTGCAGGCTGGTGCAGTTCAAGTAAAAAATCACACGGGGGTGTTTTATAAGGGTAGCATCCATGCTCGACAGTGGTGACCACAGGAAGTGTGTCTCTAGGAAAGCCAGCCCTACTACCCTTGGATTGTCACTGTAGCCCAGGGTGAGCTTGTCAGAGAGGAACTCTGTTACGCCTGCACCCAGGGCCACCATCTTGCTACCCAGAAGTATGCTTCAAACAAAATGAAGATCCCTTTATTTCATTCCCCTCACAGTCGCATTCCCTTCACTGTTTCTGGGGATCAACCCCAATCATGATTTTCAGGTCATATTTTTATAGCTCATCTATTCACAGACACCCACATTCACCAGGGCCTCACCTCACCCACACCTACCCCATATACCACATTGTTTATTAGGGAAAGTACATTTTGTATTGTTCAGGGTCCCATGGGTCACCTTCTTCCCTCCCTCTGTGCAGATCCTGAGCTGCCTGTGGACAGGGCATTGGCAGCTCAAGAGACTCCTGGATACCTGTTTTAAAACTTGAAAGGTTAGGGGTTTGCATGCATGAATCAACAAGAGACCTTTGTTTAGGAAGCAATTACTTTATTGGGAGAACTGGCAACACTGAAAGAAGGAAAACTTAAATGAACTTATTCTGCAAGGGCAGTACTGCGGTCTGCATGGCAAGCAGGGTGACCTTGGGCAGTCACCCAGGACTTGGGGAAAAGTCCAGTCCAGGCTCAGTCCTTCTTGTTGCTGTCACCCAGGATAAGCTTGTCAAAGACATACTCTGCCAGGCCACCTTCCAGGGACCCCTTTTTGCTCAGAATGCTGACATGGTCTTCCAGCTCCTTGATGAACTCGACCTGCTGGTCCAGGTGGCGGGTCTTCAGGAAGTAAGTGGCACAGGTGGGTGTTGCTGGTGTCAGTGGGCAGCTGGTGCAGGTTGAGCAGGCTCTGGTTGATGCACTTCTCCAGGTGCAGGGTGTCCTGCATGGCCTGGAGACCACTCTCCCACTCTTGGGTCTCAGAGTTTCTTATGTCCAGGAAGGAGAAGCTACCCCCACGCCGGTTCTGTAGCAACATCAGGCTCTCGGTAGTCTCGCTGTGCTCCTGGGAGTGGAGCCGGAAGAAGCAGGAGAAGCGCTGCAAGGCCACATCGTGGTGGTGGTGCAGGGAGCAGGCCCTGGCCAGGCACTGGAAGGAGGCGTGGAGCTCCAGGGCGGCGTGGCTGTTGCATTCGTGGTGGTAGTGTTGGTGCACCTGCGAGGTGACTGACCATCTGGAAGGCATCTTGGATGAGGAAGGTGCGACAAGGGCAGCAGCGGGTGCAAACATGCTGGCTGCCTCCTCGGAGCCTTCTCATGGTGATACATGATGGCGGACAGAGGTGGGTTCTGGGCCACAGGGCAGGTGGCTGGGTGTGGGCTCTGGGATGGACAGGAAATGGCAACCATTGTGCATGATGAGTGCCTGAGAAGATTCTGTAGATCAGTGCTTCTCAAACTTTACCTTGCACATGAATCACTAGGGATTCCATTCAAGTACAGATTCTGATTCACTTGGTCTGGGGTCCAGCTAGGAATCTGCATTTCTAGCAAACTCCCAAATGAAGCCAGTATTCTTGGTGTCAGGGAGCTTACTTTGAGTAGTGAGAATTTAGAGCCCTCAGCATGGAATCCATTGGATGAGCAGATGAAGAGATGAGGAAGGGATGGGACTATGAGAGGAGAGGACAGGTGTGGATCCTGTTGAGACAAGCAAGATGTGGAAAACTTTCCTGTCTATCGTGTAGCATCCCTTCCTCTCGACTTGGCAAGTTGTTGAGATTGTTATTCAGTCACTAAGGCATGTCCAACTCTTTGCAACCCTGTGGCCTGCAGCAGGACCAGCTTCCCTGTCCTTCGCTATCTCCTGGAGTTTGGTCAAACTCGTGTCCATTGAGTCAGTGATGCCATCCAAACATCTCATCCTCTGTCATCCCCTTCTCCTCCCACCTTCAGTTGTTCCCAGCATCAGAGTCTTTTGCAATGAGTCGGTTCTTCCCATCAGGTGACCGAAGTATTGGAGTTCTGCATCAGTCCTTCCAGTGAATATTCAGGACTGATTTCCTTTAGGATTGACTGGTTTGATCTCTTTCCTGTCCAAGGGACTCTCAAGAGTCTTCTCCAACACCACAATTTGAAAGCATGAATTCTTTAGCAGTCAGCCTTCTTTTTGGTTCAACTCTCACATCCATACATGACTACTGGAAAGACCATAACTTTGACCATACAGACCTGTACAACAGAGCAGCCCACGTAGCCCTGCATCACATAAGCTGCTTCCTGTACGCAGATAGTGGGGAGCACTTGTTAATTAGATGAACTGGTTCAGTAAGCCTAGGTTGGTTAAATGAGCTCATGATGCATTTCATACCATATAAACTACTTCAGTACCAAAGAAATCTAACTTAGAAAGCCTAGGTGGCCTGACCTTTGTGATCTCTCACTTAATCTTCCAAGACTCTGCTTATCTTCTTGTCCAATAGTTAGTTTATCCAGTCCTGTGAGTCCAGCACTCTCAAGATGTTGGCTCCTCTATGTTTATTTACAGTACTGTTGTCTCACCTTGTTACTTAACCACACTAGGATTCACTCCCCCAAAACACAGTGAAACCAATCTTTACTGGCACAGGTTGTATAAGGGAAGGTACAGCCTTTGTTGCAGGCCAGGCAAGGAGAACCAGCAGCTCATGCTGAGAAGACCGCAGCTCTCCAGTTGCTTTCACCAGAAGGTTTTTAACAACAATGTGAGGCAAAGGGTCTCGGGGTGCATGATCAACTTATGCTCAATTCTCTGATCTGTTGATGGCGAGGTAACAGGGTGATGTTTTCAGAAACCTCAATCATGAACCTTCTGGTTTCAGCAGGTCTGGGTTATACATTCTTGTGGTCAACATGTAGTTAACTCTTTCTACATGGTGGGGTTTTAGTAACTGCAAGACAACTCAAGGACATATCTCAGAATATTATGTAAAGCCCTTGAGAAGAAACTGAAGGTATTTTAATGGCTAAACTATTATTTGTTCTTGGCTGAGTGTTTTCATTTGTTTCTGTACATTCTCACTTCTCTGATTAAATTTGCTGTAAGCTTTTTTAGGAACAAGAGGTGGGAGGGGCACACAGGGATCTAACCCCAGAAACGCCCTACAGAGCAGTGTTTGATTTCCACGTGAGCTTCAGATTCAGTTTTCTGGCTGCCTGCAAGGCATTTCCACTTTCGAATCTAATAGGCATCTGAGACTTACATGACATGTCTTCCCACATCCTTTTGGTCTCCCTGTTAACGTTCCCAGATTAATTAATAGCAATACTTTCAACCCAGGTGATCAAGTGCAAAACCTGGAATGGAGATTATTTCCGACCATTTCCCATTTTTCTCCTCTGTCCCTTAAGCAAATCTTGTCTCCAAAATCCATCTGGAACATGCGAAGATCTCATTTCCTCAGTGACCACTCTATTTCCAGCCACCACTGTCTCTCTGCCCTGCTACCATGTCTTCTAATTTGTCTCCCAGCCTCAACTCACCCTCACTCACCTACTTTCTTTAAAGGAGCCAAAATCACTGGCTTAACATTTGGGGAGTCTTATTTTATTTTTTATTCAGAAACAAAAATTTGACCTTAACCTTGACCACATATTTTTCAGCCCTTCTCTTGAGGTAGTTTGAGTCTGGTATGATTACTTTAATGGAAGAAAGGGTACAATGGAAGGGGGGAAAATATGTGTATATGTGTGTGTGAGAGAGAGAGAGTTGGACCATAAATTACCGAGTGCCAAAGAATTGATGCTTTTGAACTGTGGTGCTGGAGAAGACTCTTGACAGTCCCTTGGACTGCAAGAAGATCAAACCAATCAATCCTAAAGGCAGTCAACCCTGACTATTCAATGGAAGGACTGAACCTGAAGCCCCAATACTTTGGCCACCTGATGTGAAGAGCTGACTCGTTAGAAAAGATCCTGATGCTAGGAAAGATTGAAGGCAGGAGAAGAGGGTGGCAGATGATGAGATTGTTAGCATCACCAACTCAATGGACATGAAGTTGAGCAAACTCTGGGAGATAGTGGAGGACAGGGAAACGTGACATGCTGTGGTCCATGGTGTTGCAAAGCTGGACATGACTTACAGATTGAACAACAATATATATGATGGATGTTTTTAAGGGCAATATGCAAAATTGTATTTATGGCTGTTGAAGCTTGAATTTTAGAAAAATTTTTAGAAAAAATTTTACATGTCATCCATACTGTTCTTTTAACATTTTCCGATCATTTAAAAATACAAAAGCCATTTTTAGCTTGTGTGCTGTACACAAATAGATGATGGGTCAGATTCAGCTTGTAAGGCATTGTTTGCTAACCTCTGTTTCAGATAACATGTATACTTTGAAAACTGTAGAAACGAATTACTACAACTAAATAAAAAATTATAATTGAAACTGACTGATGAACCTAGTAAAAAATAACAGATGTGACATCATTATGCAACTTAATATACTGCACCCACTTCCAAAGCCTTATCTGACTCTCAGTTTATATATAACTCTGTCAATACCGGTTGCCAGTAGAGAATTTGTTCTCAAATTGAAAAATTATTCAACAAGATTTAAGGCCTACCAAATCACAAAAAATATAGTCTAACTCAGTGACCATTTCTATAGGATGAGACACAGATAAATACTGAGATTGCTATAGTTTGTTTGCTAAGGAAGAAATTCGTAAGTGTGTTATATCACTCCATGATAATTGGTTGACATTTGTAACTTACTGAGTTTATAGTTTTGAATTTTATATGATTTGGTGTTCAGTAGTTTCATTTGTGAATTTTAGAGAATGACTTTATGTTTTTTGTATTTGTTATGACTGAGAAAGAAGTACTACAGTGACAAAAAATTAACTCAAAATGGATCAACAGGCCTAGTGATAAAATACAAAATTGGAGATATTCTTACCTCTCCAGACTGGAAAAGGTCCTAAAATTAGGAGATTCACTGTTACGAATGCATGTGGAGAGGAAGCCAAGGCTGTCCCTGTGCAACAGAGAGAAGATGAAACAAAGGAATGTCACAAGGTTTTCAAATTCTACACAGGAAACAAGCTACAACTACTCAGATACAATGCTACCCTTTAAGAAAAATGAAGAATTAACTTTAAGAGAAGAACTTCGGGCTCAGAACATGGAGCCTTCAGCACAGAGGGGGAAATCTTGACCCGCAAGGAATTCCTCCTAGGCCTGGCAACCTAAGGAAATACCCGTACTGGGCTTTGAAATCACTTGGAATCAGTTACCTCTTTGTTCTGTTTGTTTTTTCCATTTTGGAATAGGAATGGCTAAAGCTCTTAAACTTGATTTGTTCTACCATTGTTTATTGGAAAGAGGTAACTTGTTTTCTGGGCTTCCCTGATTGCTCAATGGTAAAGAATCTACCTGCCAATATAGGAGACACAGGTTTGATCCCTGGTCTGGGAAGGTCTCCTGGAGAAGGAAATGGCAACCCACTCCTGCATTCTTGCAGGGAAATCCCATGGACAGAGGAGCCTAATGCTACAGTCCTGGGTTGCAAAAGAGTCAGACACAACTAGACAACAACTTGTTTTCTAGTTTTACAGGTATGGAGATGGACAAGTATGTTGTCCTAAGATGGATCATATGCAGAGTCTCACTCTCTGATTTAGATAGTGCTGATAATTAGATTTCGGGCTTCTAAACTCATTATATTTATATGAAATTTTGGACTTGAGTTTACATTGTAAAGGATTAAGATTCAATGGGATGTTGGGATGGATGAATGTATTTCACATGTGATGTAGATGTCAACCTTTGGGGGCCAGAGGGAAGACTATGGTAAGCTGAAAATTACACTACCAAAAAATAATCTACATATGAATCTCTGAAACCCATGAATGTAATCTCATATGGAAAAACTAAGACTGTCTTTAGATGTGGTTACTTTTAAGATCTTGAGATGGGAATATTATGCTGGATTATCTAGGTGGGCTCTAAATGCAGTCAGACACAACCACTTAAGAGGGAGATAGAGGTTTCACACTCAGAGAGGAAAATGTAATGGGCAGATAGAACAAAGATTTGAAGATGATGGCCTTAAAGACTGGAGGGCTGCAGGCAGAAGCCAAGGAAAGCTAGCAGCAAACAGAAAGTGGAAGGAGAAAGGAAGATTCTCCCCTGGATCCTCCGGAGCATATATATAGTAGCTGACACCTTGATTTGGGCCTAATGAACATATTTTGGTGCTTCTGGGCTCCAGACCTCTAAGAGAATAAGTATGTGGTTTTTGTTTTATGGTGGGGGTAGTGGGGGGCGGTCATCAGTTCAAGGCAGTTTGTTACCACTGGGAGATTATTTAAAGTGGAAGCAATCCAAATGCCCATCAAATGATGAATGGATATAGAAAGTGTGATATTACCATCTAACAGAATATTATTCATTAATAAAAAGAATAAAGTAATAATGTGTTCTGCAACATGAATGGACCTTGAAAACATGCTGAGTGAAAGAAGCCAAAAAGGAACACATTGTACAGTTCCATTCATATGAAATGTACAGAACAGACAAATCTATAATACACAGAAAGCAAATTAGTAATTGCCTAGGATTGGGCAGATAGGGATGTTGGGAAATGCTACCTAAGTGGAGTGGTTTATTCGGGGGACAATGAAAATATTCTAAAATTTATGATGGATGTATAACTATGAATATACTAAAAGTTCTTGGATATAAATTCAGAGGGTGAATTATATGGTATATGAATGATACCATAGTAAATTCATTTTTTCAAAAGAAGGCTCTAAAGTGTGCTGAGAAAAAGGCATGAAATTATATTGAGAAAGGCAAGTTCCATGATCTGCAGTGTCAAGCAAGGAACCAAGGAGAGCTGATGGTATAGTTCCAGTCTAAGGGTCAGCAACCTCAATATCCAGTAGGAGCTAATGTTTCAGTTCAAGTCCAAAAGAAAGAAAAATCCCCCCTCATTTAAAGAAGGGTCAGCCTTTTTGTTCTAGTCAGACCTTCAATTGACTGGATGAGGCTTACCCCCGTTAGGGAAGTCAATCTGCTTTATTTATTTATTCTACTGATTCAAAGGTTAATCTTACCCAGAAACACCCTCAGGGACACACTCATAATAATATTTGCCCAAATATCTGGGTATCCCTTGGTCCAGTCAAGTTGACAAATAAAATTAAATGTTATGTAAGTTCTTTGTCATAGATACATATTGTAATATTTTCCCATTTGCAATTTGTCTTTTAGTTTTTAATTTTAATCAAATCCATTTGATCACCTTTTTTCTTTTCACTTGTATGTATTGGATCACTCATATGCAATGGATCAGCATGTCCATTCCTGCAAAAATATAGTAGCCTTTTCCCAGTAGCCTTGGGAAATGCTAGCTAAGTGGAATGAGGTTTATTTGGGGGACAGTGAAAATATTCCAAAATTTATTATGATACATTTTTTATTGGGATTTTGAGAGATTGCATTGAATCTGTGAACTCTTTGGGGAACTGTTACCATATTTACAATATTAAATATTTCAATAAATGAACAAGAGATGTCTTCTCATTCATATTGAGCTAGTTTAAATTATTTTAGCAATGTTTGTAGTTTTCACAGTAAAAGTCTTGAACCTCCTTGGTTAAACTTATTCTTAAGTATTTTTTTCTTTGTGATGCTCTTAGTGGAGTTATTTTCTTAATTTCCTTTTCAGATTATTCATTGATCAGGTACAGTACAATTTATTTTTGTGTGTTGAAGCTGTGCTCTGCAATTTTCCTGAAAGTATTGCTTATAATTTTTTGTTCTTCAGGATTCTCTTTATATAAGGTTGTGTCATCTGTGAATAGAGATAGTTTTACTCCTTCCATTTCAATTAGGATGTCTTTTTCTCCTTGCCTAAATGTTAAGTAAGGCTAGAATGTCTGGTTGAATGGAAATGGCAAAAGCAGGCATCCTTTCTTTTTCCTGACCTTAGAAGGGAAGCTTTTGTTGTTTCACCATTGAATATGGTGTTAGCGTCTAGTTTTTAAAGCTACCCTTTATCATATTGAGGAAATTCCCTTCTCTTTATAGCTTGTTGAGTGTTTTAATATTGAAATGCTATTCAATTTTGTCAAATATTTTTGCATCCGTTGAAATGATTGCATGCTTTTTCTCCCAATCATTCTGTTAGTATGATTAGTTGATTTTTGTGTATTGAATCAACCTTGCATTCCTAGGGAAAATTCTACTTGACCACAGTATATAATACTTTTAATATGCTGCTGCATTCAATTTGCTAGTACTCTGTTGAGAGTGTTTATATCTGTACTCATAAAGGATATTGTTCTGTAGTTTTCTTTTGATGTCAGGATCTCACTTTGGTATCAGTTAATATTGGTCTTATAGAATAAGTTAAGAAGTGTTCCTTTTATTTTTTGGAAGAATTTAGAAAGAATTGGTATTCTTCTTTAAATGTTCAGTAGGATTCATCTTGGTCTTTGAATCAATAATGGCCTCTCAACAATCTTTTTACTGGTTACTGATCTTTGCAGATTATTTCTTCTTGATTAAGTTGTGGTAGTTTGTGTTTCTAGTAATTTGTTTCATCTAGGTTATCCCACATTTGTTGACACAATTGTTCATTGCATTATGTTAGATACTTTATTTTTTGTAAAATCAGTAGTGATGTCCCCATATTCATTCCAGGTTTTAGTTATTTGTTTCTCCTACTTCTTTAGTTTGTTATAGTTGTTGATATTTTTAAGGAAAGAACTATCAGTTTCATTGATTTGTTTCTTTGTTTTCCCATTCTCTACTTCATATATCTCCTCTCTAATCTTTATTATTTCCTTCTTTGTGCTAGCTTTTCTAGTTTCTTGAGGTGTAAAGTAATATTTGAAACCTTTATTTTTAAGTTCAGTCTCTTAAATTATACATTTTCCTCTAAACAAGGCTTTACATGCATTCCAGTCATTCTTGTAATTAATAACAAGGGGAGACTTACTTCTGCAGTTTTTCTATTTATTTTCTGTATATCTTATTTTTGTTCTTTGTTCCCTCTGTTGCTAACTTCTTTCATGTTTGATTTTTTGTAGTGATCCATTCTGATTCCCTCTCATTAATTTTCTGTGCATATTTTAATTTACTTTTTAAAGGATTACCTTGCAGATTGCAATTAATATCTTCAATGTAGAACAATGTATTTTGAATTAGTAGTAAATTAGCTTCAATAGTGCACAAAATATGCTACTATAGTTTCATATTCCCTCCTTTGTGTTGCTGTAACAAATTATATATATATTGTGTTCCCATTAGTATACATTTATGATAAACTTTTATGACTTTTTAAATGGAAACAACCTAGATGTCCATCAGCAGATGAATGGATAAGAAAGCTGTGGTACATATACACAATGGAGTATTACTCAGCCATTAAAAAGAATAAATTTGAATCAGTTCTAATGAGATGGATGAAACTGGAGCCGATTATACAGAGTGAAGTAAGCCAGAAAGAAAAACACCAATACAGTATACTGACACATATATATGGAATTTAGAAAGATGGTAATGATGACCCTGTATGCGAGGCAGCAAAAGAGACACAGATGTATAGAATGGACTTTTGGACTCTGAGGAAGAGGGAGAGGGAGAGGGTGGGATGATCTGGGAGAATGGCATTGAAACATGTATACTATCATGTAAGAAACGAAGTGCCAGTCTATGTTCGATATAAGATACAGGATGCTTGGGGCTGGTGCACGGGGATGATCCAGAGAGATGATATGGGGTGGGAGGTGGGAGGGGGATTCAGGATTGGAAGCTCGTATACACCCATGGTGGATTCATGTCAATGTATGGCAAAACCAATACAGTATTGTAAAGTAAAATAAAGTAAGAAAAAAATTTAAAAAATATATATCCTAGAGGATACAAGGAGTTCTAAATGAAATATACAATAATAGTGACTTTTATATTTATTTATGTAGCTACTTTTAATAATATTCTTCATTTCTTCATATGGGTTCTAGTTATTAATAGTATCTATAAATAAATAAAGATATACTCAATTCCATTAGTAATTAGAGAAGTTTTTTAAATATCACAATAAGGTACTTCTTAACACCTAGTAGAATGGCTGTGATTTAAAGTAAATAGGCAGTTTTGTGTATTTCCAAAACATTACAGAAATTGGATCCTCACACATTGCTGATGGAAATGAGAGATTATGTGGACATTTTGGGAAACAGATTGGCAGTTTCTTTTTTTTAATTAATTTATTTTTCAATTGAAGGATAATTGCTTTACAGAATTTTGTTTTTTTTCTGTCAAATCTCAACATGAATCAGCAATAGGTATGCCTATGTCCCCTCCCTCTTGAACCTCCCTCCCCATCCCACCCCTCTAGGTTGATACAGGCCCCTGTTTGAGTTCCCTGAGACATACAGCAAATTCCCGTTGCCTATCTATTTTACATATGGTAATATAAGTTTCCATGTGACTCTCTTCATACATCTCATCCTCTTCTCCCCTCTCCCCATGTCCATCAGTCTGTTCTCTATATGTTTCTCCATTGCTGCCTTGCAAATAAATTTATCAATACCATCTTTCTTGACTCCATATATATGTATCAGCATATAATATGTTTTCTTTCTCTTTCTTATTTCACTCAGTATAATAGGCTCTAGGTTCATCCACCTCATTAGAACTGACTCAAATGTGTTCCTTTTTATGGCTGAATAATATTCCATTGTATATATGTACCACAACATCTTTATCCATTTATCTGTTGATGGACATCTAGGTTGCTTTCATGTCCTAGCTATTGTAAATAGTGCTACAATGAACATTGGGGTACTTGTGTCTTTTTCAATTTTGGTTTCCTCAGGGTATATGCCTAAGAGTGGGATTACTGTATCATATGGTGGTGGTATTCCTAGTTTTTTAAGGAAACTTCGTATGGTCTTCCATTGTGGCTTTATCAATTTACATTCTCACCAACAGTGCAAGAGGGATCCCTTTTCTCCACACCCTCTCCAGCATTTATTGTTTGTAGACTTTGATGATGGCCACTCTGACCAGTGTGAGGTGATATCTCTTTGTAGTTTTGATTTGCATTTCTGTAATAATGAGCTATATTGAGCATCTTTTCATGTGTTTTATCTGTATGTCTTCTTTGGAGAAATGTCTGTTTAGCTATTTTTCCCACTTTTTGATTGTGTTGTTTGTTTTTCTGATATTGAGTTGTATGAGCTGCTTGTATATTATGGAAGTTAATCCTTTGTCAGTTGTTTCATTTGCTATTATTTTCTCCCATTCTTAGGGTTGTCTTTTCACCTTTTTTACCAGTCCATTCTGAAGGAGATCAGCCCTGGGATTTCTTTGGAGGGAATGATGCTGAAGCTGAAACTCCAGTACTTTGGCCACCTCATGTGAAGAGTTGACTCATTGGAAAAGACTCTGATGCTGGGAGGGATTGGGGGCAGGAGGAGAAGGGGACGAAGAGGGATGAGATGGCTGGATGGCATCACTGACTCAATGGATGTGAGTCTGAGTGAACTCCGGGAGTTGGTGATGGACAGGGAGGCCTGGCATGCTGTGATTCATGGGGTCGCAAAGAATCGGACATGACTGAGCGACTGAACTAAACTGATAGTTTCCTTTGCTATGCAAAAGCTTTTAAGTTTAACTAGGTCCCACTTGTTTACTTTTGTTTTTATTTAGATTGACAATTTCTTATGAAGTTACATATATGTTCACCATATGCCATTTCAATACCAGTCCTAAAATATCTTGCCAGGAGAAGTTAAAACATTCTTTTAAATTTGTATGTGAATGTTTGCAGCAGCAGTATTCACTAAAGCCTATAAGTAAAAACTCAAGTATCTTCCAACTGGTGAATGAACAGAAGTAGTATATCCATGGAGTAGAATATTATTCAACAATAAGAAAGAATGAAGTACCAATATATAAGACATAAACCTCAAAAACATAATGCCTAATGAAAGAAAACAGACAGAAAAGAATGCATATTGTTATGTTTCCATTTATAGTAAATGTCTTAAAAAGGCAGATGTGCAGACACCAAAAGTAGATCATTGTTTGCCAGGGTCTGGGGGTGGTATTACACAGTGACTGTAAATGGCATGAGATATTTGGGATGTGATAAAATATTCTAAAGTTAGTTGTGATGATGGTTGTACAGCTCTGTAAATATATAAAAGTGATTGAATTGGGTGATTTCAGGATCACTATCAAAGTAAGAAACCCTAAGGACCTGTCTCTCCATAGAAACAGCCATTGGCTAGAGACAACTGAGAGCCTGGAAACAGTGCCAGAATGAATAATTCACAATAAATCTTTTTATATACTTTGATTTCTGAATCTTATGGATGTATTACAACTTCTAAACTTAACAGAAAGAAATTCACTCTTCCAGGGAAGAAAAAAAAAATACAGATAACTCTTTTAGGAAGCCCAATTTTCACCTAAAAGTAGAGAGAGGCAGCTGAGGAGTAAGAGACCTCTGTGTTTAGCAAGCACCAAGTGTGAAATATGTCATTCAGGGCTGGGAACAACAGAGAACTTGGACTCAAGGTCTGAACACCTGAAAGAAACATACAAATACCATTTATAAACCTATCATTAAAAAAAAATAAAACAGGGATAATGCCATTCATCCTACAGGAATATTGCCTAAATGAAATCACCTATGTAATATGGATTACATAGCTCAAGGAGATGAGATGGCAACAGAACAGAAAATAGGCAGTTTATTCCCTTCTAAAGCCAGATGATTCTAGCCTCCATTCACCAGAGCTTCTCTTCACTTTGAGCTTGTCAAAGAGGGATTTTGCCAAGCTGGCTTTTGGACCCCTCTTCTTGCTACCCAGAATTAAGCATTAACATTTCAAATAAAGTGAAAACCCCCTTCATTTCAACCCTTGCCCAACCCCATCCCCTTCATGCTTTCTCCAGATTAACCACAATTATGATTTTCAGGTCACTTTTTAAAATTATACATTTTATTTTATTTATTTTAGTTGGAGGCTAATTACTTTACAATATTGTTGTGGTTTTTGCCATACATTGATATGAGTCAGCCATGGGTTTACATATGTTCCCCATCCTGAACCCCCTCTCCCACCTCCCTGCCCATCCCATCCCTCTGGGTCATCCCACTGCACCAGCCCTGAGCATCCTGTCTCATTCCTCGAACCTGGACTGGCGATCTGTTTCATATATGATAATATACATGTTTCAGTGCTATTCTCTCAGATCATCCCACCCTTGCCTTCAGAGTCCAAAAAGACTGTTCTATATACATCTGTGTCTCTTTTGCTGTCTTGTATATAGGGTTATCATTACCATCTTTCTAAATTCCATATATATATGTGTTAGTATACTGTATTGGTGTTTTTCTTTCTGGCTACTTCACTCTGTATAATAGGCTCCAGTTTCATCCACCTCATTAGAACTGATTCAAATGTATTCTTTTAATGGCTGAGTAATATTTCATTGTGTATATCTGCACAGGCACTCACACTCACCAGGGCCCCAGACCACCCCCCACCGGACACTGTTTACTAGTGGAAGAATGAGTTTGTGTTTTCCATGGTCCCATGGAACACCTTCTCTCTCTCGTGGAGATCCTGAGCTGCACGTGGACAGGGCCTAGGTAGCTGGAGAGACTCCTGGATATCTGTTTTAAGGTTTAAAAGGTGAGAGATTTGCACACACAAATCAAACATGTTTATTGATGCATCAACTAATAACTTTATTTGAAGAACCAATAACTTTTTTGTTTGTTTGTTTTTACTTAGGAATTAAGATGCCAAAGACTTTGACTGTGTGGATCACAATAAACTGTGGAGAATTCTGAAAGAGATGGGAATACCAGACCACCTGACCTGCCTCTTGAGAAATCTGTATGCAGGTCAAGAAGCAGCAGTTAGAACTGGACATGGAACAACAGACTGGTTCCAAATAGGAAAAGGAGTATGTCAAGGCTGTATATTGTCACCCTGCTTATTTGACTTCTATGCAGAGTACATCATGAGAAATGCTGGGCTGGAAGAAGCACAAGCTGGAATCAAGATTGCTGGGAGAAATATAAATAACCTCAGATATGCAGATGATACCACCCTTATGGCAGACAGTGAAGAGGAACTAAAAAGCCTCTTGATGAAAGTGAAAGAGGAGAGTGAAAAAGTTGGCTTAAAGCTCAACATTCAGAAAACGAAGATCATGGCATCCGGTCCCATCACTTCATGGGAAATAATGGGGAAACAGTGGAAACAGTGCCAGACTTTATTTTTGGGGGCTCCAAAGTCACTGCAGATGGTGACTGCAGCCATGAAATTAAAAGACACTTACTCCTTGGAAGAAAAGTTATGAGCAACCTAGAGAGCATATTCAAAAGCAGAGACATGACATTACCGACTAAGGTCCATCTAGTCAAGGCTATGGTTTTTCCTGTGGTCATGTATGGATGTGAGAGTTGGACTGTGAAGAAGGCTGAGTGCCGAAGAATTGATGCTTTTGAACTGTGGGGTTGGAGAAGACTCTTGAGAGTCCCTTGGACTGCAAGGAGATCCAACCAGTCCATTCTGAAGGAGATCAGCCCTGGGATTTCTTTGGAAGGAATGATGCTAAAGCTGAAACTCCAGTCCTTTGGCCACCTCATGCAAAGAGTTGACTCATTGGAAAAGACTCTGATGCTGAGAGGGATTGTGGGCAGGAGGAGAAGGGGATGACAGAGGATGAGATGGCTGGATGGCATCACTGACTCATTGGATGTGGGTCTGAGTGAACTCTGGGAGTTGGTGATGGACAGGGAGGCCTGGCGTGCTGTGATTCATGGGGTCACAAAGAGTCGGGCACGACTGAGTGCCTGAACTGAACTAAGATTTTTTTAATAAAAATTTATTTATTTTAATTGGAAGCTAATTACTTTACAATATTGTATTGGTTTTGCCATACATCAACATGAATCCGCCACAGGTATACATATGTTCCCCATCCTGCATCCCCCTCCCACCTCCCTCCCCATACCCTCCCTCTGGGTCATCCCAGTGCGCCAGCCCCAAGCATCCTGTATCATGTATTCAACCTGGACTGGCAATTCATTTCATATATGATATTATACATATTTCAATGCCATTCTCCCAAATCATCCCACCCTCGCCCTCTCCCACAGAGTCCAAAAGACTGTTCTATACATCTGTGTCTCTTTTGCTGTCTCACAGGGTTATCATTACCATCTTTCTAAATTCCATATATATGCATTAGTATACTGTATTGGTGTTTTTCTTTCTGGCTTACTTCACTCTAAAATAGGCTCCAGTTTCATCCACCTCATTAGAACTGATTCAAATGCATTCTTTTTAATGGCTGAGTAATACTCCATTGTATATATGTACCACAGCTTTCTTATCCATTCATCTGCTGATGGACATCCACGTTGCTTCCATGTCCTGGCTATTATAAATAGTGCTGTGATGAACATTGGTGTACATGTGTCTTTCAATTTTGAGAACCAATAACTTTACGTGAAGAACTGGGAAAACTGGAAGGAAAAAACTTAGGTGAACTTTTTCTGCGAGGGCAATACTGTGGTCTGCATGGCAGGCAGGGTGACCTTGGGCAGTTACCCAGGACTCGGGGGGAAGTCCAGTCCAGGCTCAGTCCTCCTCGTCATTGTCACTCAGGGTGAGCTTGTCAGAAGACGTACTCTGCCAGGCCACCTTCCAGGGACCCCATGTTGCTCAGGTTGCTGACATGGTCCCCCAGATCCTTGATGAACTTGACCTGCTGGTCCAGGTAGCCTGTCCCCAGGAAGTGGCACAGGTAGGCCACTGCTTTCAGTGGCCAGCTTGTGCAGGTTGAGCAGGCTCTGGTTGACACTCTTCTCTAGGTGCGGAGTGTCTTGGATGGCCTGGAGTGCGCTCTCCCACTGTTGGGTCTCAGGCTTTCTGATGTCGAGGAAGCAGATGCGGCCCCCACGCTGGATCTGCAGGAACATCAGGCTCTTGGCTGTCTTGCTGTGCTCATGGAAGCAGAGAAGGGAGAAGCGGGAGAAATGCTTCAAGCCCACGTCATCATGGTCGAAGTAGAAGGCCATGGCCAAGCACTGGAAGGAGGCGTGGAACTCCAGGGCAGCGAGGCTGTTGAGCGCGGCCTCACACTCGGGGCAGTAGTTCTGGTGCACCTGCAAGGGCTGCGTGGGCAGCATGGCAGGAGACACGGGTGCAGTGGGCGAGAAGGTGGATGCAAAGCTGTGGGGACATTTCCACCAGCCTCAGAGTTCCCAGGGTGTTCAATGAGGGTGGCCAGGAGCAGGTGTCTCGGGTCAGATCAGCAGCTCTGCAAGGGACTGGAAGTCAAGTCTCTTACCGGGCTTGGGAGAGGTGAGAGGAGGTTCCGTTTCCATAATGGGGGTGGGTGGGAAGGTGGTGTGTGTCAGTGGGTGGAGCATGAGTGCAGCCTCCCGGGTTCCTCCAAAACCTGGGTGATGCAGGGCAACTGTGATGAGCTTGTGGATGATATAATATTTTAAAGCATTATTCACGAATATTAGTGCATCCGTTTTGTGTTAATCATGTACGTGATTTCTTTGCACAACTTATTTGAATAGGGCTCTAATGTGACTGTTTCATTAAACAGTGCTCTTTGGTATCATGGTTATATTCACTATTACAGAGCTCTTTTTGAAGGCAGCAGCTCTCCTCAGTGACTTCAACACCCATACTAAAGACACTTCTGATAGGTTCTTCATGGGGTTCCTGGACCTCATTAACCCCAGTGATCTCCACTTTTCTGTTTCTGGGCAAGTTCACACTTGTCTGACAGCAGAGTGCCACCTCCAGAGTCTCAGTGAATCTTTGCACCTCTGCAGCTTTCACTCTTTTTGAACTTCATGTTTGCTCCCTTTGTTCTCTCTCATCTCCTAATCTTTCAGCACAGTCCTAGGAACCCAGCCCTTTCACCTGACTTACCAATTTCCTTACTCTTGGGTAAGTGCAAACTTCTCTTTTCTCTGTCAGAAAACAAAAGACTTAGATGCATTCTTAAAGAAAGCACTTAACATGTGGATATATTCATCCCTTCCAGCTTCATTAATCCTTTCGCTGCCACTCAGCAAGCATATTTTAACCCCTCGATTATGTTGTTTGGAATGAGCCACAGTGGTAGGAAATACCATTGATCTCAAATTATCTTTCATTCATTCAGCGAATATTTATTGAATATTTAGCATCCCTACAATTTTACTCCATAAAATATTAATAATACTCTTGAATGGATATATTTGTCCTAAAGGGTGATAATGGTGTTTCTCAGATATTTTATACCTTATCATTAATCCTAAGTAAGTAGGTAATAGTAAAATATATATTATAACTAAGGGAACCCTAAAACTTAACGTTTCTAAGGAATAATCAATAAAGAAGCATGGACTGGGACTCAAATTTCCAGAAAAAAATATGTGTGTGTGTGTATATATATAAACCATTTCATTCAATTTTTCATTAATGAAGAATATAAAACTAAGTACAAACACAAAATGAGAAAACTTCAGAGCAGAATGTATTTAAAAAAATATATGATTATGTTACAGAGTCCAGTATCACTCTGCTCACCACATGACAGGCCAGTGAATCCGAAAAATGGGGTGTTGAGGCAAAGAAAAGGACTTCAATCGGAGAGCTGGCAGACAGAGAAGATGGCAGGTTAGTGCCTCAAAGTAATCATTGTATTGGGGTCTGGATGCCAGGTTCTTTTATAGATAAGAGAGAAGGAAGCAATGAGGAACTAAATTAAAAAGGCAGAATAGAGAGAGAGAGAGAGAGGCATTAGGGAAGTAAAGTGAAAGGGTCTTCAGTCTTGCAAAACATCTCCAAGGGAATGGCCAGCCTTTGGAAGGGATGTGTTAATCTCTTCTATTCACAGATGGGCAGGAACAAACTATCTCTCCAGGAGCTGAACAAAGGCACTTTAGTTTACTGTCAAGCAGAGGGGCAGGGTCCTCCAGGCAAGCCATTGAGTATGATTATAATAACAAGAGCAATGGAAAAGCAAGTCAAAGAAACAGTTTCCAACATGGAGTCAGAATTGGCTTCCTCCCTGCAACAATTATAGGACCATAAAATGAAATGTCAGTGGTCAGTATATGTATTATTCAGTGTTCTCTAGAGAAACAGAACCAATAGGATTGATTGATTTTAAGCATTGGCTCATGCAAATATTGAAGCAGGGCTTCCCTTGAAGCTCAGTTATTAAAGAATCTGCCTGCAATTCAGGAGACCTGGGTTCGATTCCTGGGTTGGGAAGATCTCCTAAAGAAGGAAATGGCGACCCACTCCAGTATTCTTGCCTAGAGAATCCCATGGACAGAGGAGCCTGGTAGGCTATGGTCCATGGGGTTGCAAGCATTGGACACAACTTAACTACTAAACCACCGCATTATGGAGGCTGGCAAGACCTGAGATTGACAATCAGCTGAAGGTACAAGAGAGCCTGGATTGGGGGAGAACCAAGAGGAGCTGATGTGTCAGTTTAAGTTTGAAGGCAAGAAAATACTGATGTCCTAGGTTGAAGGCAGTCAGACAGGAGGAGTTCCCTCTTATTCAAAGGAGAGTCAGCCTTTTTGTTCTTTTGAGGCCTTTAACTGATTAGTTGAGGCTAAGTCACACTAAGGAGGGGCAGTCTGCTTTACTGAGTCTACCAATTCAAGTTACTTTCAGGCAAATGTCTTTTTCAAGTTGTTGTTCAGTAGCTAAGTCATGTCTAACTCTTTGCAACTCCATGGACTGCAGCATACCAGGTCTCCTGTCTTTTTCAAGGTTTTTTTTTTTTTTTGAGATACAATTGTCATATCATATTGTATTAGTCCAAGATGTATGATTTGGTATATACTGCAAAATGATTACCACAATAAATTTGCTTAATGTTAATCACCACACCTCAGATAGTTAAAGAATTTTTTCTCTAGTGATAAGAATTTTTAAGATATACTCTCTAAGCAGCTTTCAAATATACAATACAATATTGTTACTAAATGGGGCTTCCCAGGCGGCTCAGTAATAAAGAATCTGCCTGCCAATGCAGGATTTGCAGGAGACATAGGAGACACAGGTTGATCCTTGAATCCGGAAGATCCCCTGGAGAATGAAATGGCAACCCACTCCAGTATTCTTGCCTGGAGAATCCCGTGGACAGAGGAGCCTGGTGGGCTACAGTCTATGGGGTTGCAAAGAGTCAGACACGACTAAGCAACTAACACACACATACAAAAAGTGATGTATCAATCTAAAATCAATACTGTCTGTCACTGGGCTGTTCACTCTACCTTCTGTTATTACAGTTACTTTCTGAGTTTTCGCTATTATTACCCATATTTTACAAATAAAGAAATTGTGGATTACAGAGTATATAATACGTTAAAGCACATAACTTGTAAATAATAGAGAGTGACACTGTGAATTGGATTCCTCTCGGTAATTTGGAAAGTTTGGCTGGACCATGAGGATTAGAACAAAGATTGCATTTAACTTGTTTGATGCTAGATTTCACAAAGTAGGGGCTCAGAAACATGATTTAAAGACTGGCCCTTTAAAGTTTTAGTTTCATCTGTCCAATTAAAAAACAATGGAATTAGTATTAAATTTGTATTTAAACTGTTTCTTTTAAAAATTTGTTTATTTTAATTAGAGGCTAATTATAATATTGTGGTTTTGCCACACATTTACATGAATCAGCCATGGGTGTACAAAAGGAAAACCAATCAAACAGACCCAGTTGTGACAAATTATTCTTATAATTTTACTTTAATATGCACAAACATATAGCTAGGTATAAAGCTCTGTAGCTTTAAAATATGCTGTTAGAACTGTAAACCTAACAATTTGTGTGTGTATACATATCTCTTGGAAGAGAAGCTGAACACCAAGACAAAGCCTAGCATTCCTTTACAGGACAGGAATTTCAAATGTGTTGTGAAGTAACTGGTGAATTTGGGAAGGGGTGAGGCCAAAGGCAGCCTTTTAGAAAGGGAAGAGGCTGTTGGAACTGGGAACTGAGAAGAGAACTACTGACAAGAGTTTTCAGGGATAACACACTTCCCTTCGTGTGTCTGTGCGGTAGAGCCTGAGGCCTGGAGTACAATGAGAAAGAAGTACTAGAGCAGGTTCTGGTGGCAGGAATGTTGTTTTCTTCTACATGCAGCTATGGAAACATTGCTTAATATTCCTCAGATCTTAACTGTCATGGACAAAAAAAAGTGACAATAACGGGAAATGTTGGTTCCAATTGCTTCCCTCTTTCATGAGTTCTCTTTCAATTATACATGCTTTTATTCCCCCCTAAATCATCACTTTGTTCCTTAATAACAGGTATTCCTCAATGATGCAATAGAAAACTGCAGTCTTCTCTTTGTGGCCCTTTCCCCTTAATTCTTTTTTGACTTTTGCACCAACAATCCCTAATTTTTAGAAAAAAAGACAATAGCATACAAGTGAATCAAGGTGCAGAATTCCTTAAATTTTAAGAATCAATTCCTGGATCTTTATTGATTGCTACATGTATTGATCACATCAATGTAAGTATTTTAATCAGTTTGTCTACAGAGATTGCAGCTACAAAATAAAAAGTATAATTTGTTTATTCAGTTGTTACAAATGTAGGAAGGGGAAATGTAAATAGGATTAACAAGATTTTTATGCAGAACCAAGAGTCTACCTCCTTTTCTTTCCAGAGAGACTATTCTATAAACTGTGGTACTGATTTTCCTAGCCAGGCTATTAAACATGTTTGGTTAGATTGTGTTTTGAATCAAAACAGGTTATTGGAGTAAATGTCTATGTGGGATGTTTGTACATGCTCAGTTGCTAAGTCGTGTCCAACTCTTTGTGACCCATGGACTGTAAGCCCACTAGGCTCCTCTGTCCATGGAATTTTCCAGGAAAGAAAACCAGGGTGGGTTACCATTTTCTCCTCCAGGGGATCTTCCCGACCCAGGGATCAAACCCACGTCTCCTGCATTGACAAGTGGATTCTTTACCACTGGGCCACCTGGCAAGCCCTTCTCTCTGGGACACTTGTGTTTATAAAACTATTTCATAGCTAGATGATGTGGAGCATCCCTCAGACTGTATTCTTGCAAAGGACTACTTTTGAGTCAAATAAGAGAAAGCAGGTAATAATAGAATATTATAACTGTTTTTGCAAAAATATGACATTTCAATTCACATTTTGTGATAGTCTGAATAACATGTGAGAAAACCACAGTGTGTCTATGTGTGTATGGAATACATGCATTTGTATGATTTGTATGTGAATATTAGCCTTTGATTGCTTAGAGTTACTTTCGCTAAAATTTAGACCTTACTGTGGATTGTGGTATGGATACATATTAGCCAGGTAAAGTAGACCTTAGTGGGAACATGCATCTTGGCCGACTGTGTGGGTGTGCATTATGTGAATTTTTAATTTTTTAATTTATTCATTTTTGGCTGTCCTGGGTCTTCATTGCTGCAAGTGGGCTTTTGTAGTTGCAGTGATCCAGGGCCACTCTCTAATCGCAGTGTGCAGACTTCTCATTGCAATGGCCTCTCTTATTGCAGAGCACGGGCTCTAGGGCACATGGGCTCAGGAGTTGTGACACACAGGCCCTAGAGTGCAGGCTTAGTAGTTGTGGCACAGGGGCTTAATTGCCCCATGGCATGTGGAATCTCCCCAAACCAGAGATCGAACCCATGTCCCTTACATTGATAGGAGGATTCCCAACCACTGGATCACTAGGAAAGTCCTTATTGTTTTTTAAAAATACACATGTTGTACTAAATATCATGGATTGAGTCAACATTAGTTGAAAACTGAGGTTATGAGTTCTTCATTTTTCATATTCATTAATATGAAGTTGTTAGGGGAAGCACACTGACTGAAACTGCCCACCCTGGCCAGGCACCATAGTAACCATTTGCATGAGTCGTTTTACAACAGGAGGTCCTGGTAAGGAACAGGGAACTAATAAGCCTGAACAAGCAGAAGAGTTCAGGAAAGGTCAAAAGGATATAGCACATGTCCGACCACCTCCCAGAATCCTTCTCGCTGGCATCCATCTTGGCTGAACAAGGCGTGCACCACCAGGAAGGACTCTGACTCAGAATGATTGACTAAAGACAACCCAGAAACTAACCCCATCACCATAAAACCCAAGACTGTGAGCCACATGGCAGAGCAGTTCTCCTCGGTTCCCTTACCCTGCTGTTCTCCACCTGGGTGCCTTTTTCCAATAAAGTCTCTTGCTTTGTCAGCACATGTGTCTCCTCGGACAATTCATTTCCGAGTGTTAGACAAGAGCCTGGTTTCAGGCCCTGGAAGGGGTGCCCTTCCTGCAACAATGTGATTCAGGAAATTTTTTGCTAGCTACTAAAATATAAACTTTGGAAGTTTAATCTCTCAATAATTTCTATGTAATGTACACTTCAATCTGGAGAATTTAGATGATTCATGTTCTATATTAGCTTCCCAGGTGGCACTAGTGGTCAAGAACTTGCCTGCCAGTGCAGGATATGTAAGAGACGTGGGTTCAATCCCTGATCAGGAAAATCCCCTGGAGTAGGAAATGGCAACCCACTCCAGTATTCTTGCCTGGAGAATCCCATGGACAGAGGAGCCTGGCAGGCTACAGTCCATGGGGGTGGCAAAGAGTTGAACACGACTGAATGACTTAGCACACACGCATGTTCTGTATTCTCAGGATACTGCTGCATTATTTAAGGTACATAGGTATAGAATGAGTGCAGTATCCTTTCTTTACTCCCTTCTTAGGAGGCGGTGAAAGATGTGGGGTTTCATGTCAAACAGTCATCAGCTGAAAGCCTGACTCTATGCATTCCAAGCTGTGAACTTGCCTATAGTGATTCACTCATCAGAAAAATGGTACTAATGATATGAGATGTTAAGAGGATTAGATGATGCATTTATGATTATGCTAATATCACACAGTTGATTGATTACAGTCAATACACAGTAGCTTTTATTTTAGGAACTAGACTGACCCTGAGAAAGTAGTCTACTCACTATATAAAAAGTTCACCTTAATTTTTAAATTTTAGGCTCTTCTATTAAAATCCCGAAAATATAATGCTTTTTCTCTTCCCTCATATTTTGTTCTTTCTCTTTTTTAGCTAGTCACTAAAATCTATTTTATGCTGTTTTTGCTGGAAAGGTTAGCAGATAATGCAGTTACAAAATATATGAATAGCTTTGGGAATCAATAAATCCCAAAGATGAGTATGAGAAAGGAAATAATCTTCAAAACGTAGCTTATAAAAAATATAGATTTATATAGCCTTTTGACATTTCTAATATTATTTTCCTGAGTTACTATTTAATTTCAAGTGTATCTGTCTTTGCACTCTAAGGAAATTGTAAAGTTCCTAAGGTCAGGGACATTAGATCATGTCTATTTATTTCTATTGCAGAGCTTTCTCTCAGTTCAGTTCAGTTTAGTCGCTCAGTCGTGTCCAACTCTTTGCGACCCCATGAATTGCAGCACGCCAGGCCTCCCTGTCCATCACCAACTCCCGGAGTTCACCCAAACTCTTGTCCATCGAGTCGGTGATGTCATCCAGCCATCTCATCCCCTTCTCATCCCCTTCTCCTCCTACCCCCAATCCCTCCCAGCATCAGAGTCTTTTCCAATGAGTCAACTCTTTGCATGAGGTGGCCAAAGTACTGGAGTTTCAGCTTTAGCATCAGTCCTTCCAAAGAACACCCAGGACTGATCTTCAGAATGGACTGATTGGATCTCCTTGCAGTCCAAGGGACTCTCAAGAGTCTTCTCCAACCCCACAGTTCAAAAGCATCAATTCTTCAGCACTCAGCTTGCTTCACAGTCTAACTCTCACATCCATACATGACCACTGGAAAAACCATAGCCTTGACTAGATGGACCTTTGTTGGCAAAGTAATGTCTCTACTTTTGAATATGCTATCTAGGTTGGTCATAACTTTCCTTCCAAGGATCTTTCTCTACTTGGGGCTTAATAATGCAAAGAGTAGTAGATCTTATTTTAGTCATGTTCTTTAAATTTATTTTAGTGTGGTAGTCATGTAGTAGATATTATTTTAAATTATTTCAAGAGTATATGTATTTAGTCTATTGAATACAGACCATTAAACACTGGTATTCTGTACTGTGTTATGAAAAGCATGGTAGCTCATAAAGCTGAATATGTTTTTTATCCAGTCCATTCTGAAGGAGATCAGCCCTGGGATTTCTTTGGAAGAAATGATGCTAAAGCTGAAACTCCAGTACTTTGGCCACCTCATGCAAAGAGTTGACTCATTGGAAAAGACTCTGATGCTGGGAGGGATTGGGGGCAGGAGGAGAAGGGGATGACAGAAGATGAGATGGCTGAATGGCATCACCGACTCAATGAACGTGAGTTTGAGTGAACTCCAGGAGATGGTGATGGACAGAGAGGCCTGGTGTGCTGCGATTCATGGGGTCACAAACAGTCAGATACGACTGAGCAACTGAACTGAACTGATTTAGGAAAGAATGCAGATATGCCATGTGTAGAAGATTTGAGTGATTTTTAGAACTTAGTTACTTTCCACAGATGCTATAAGGAAAGTCTGATGAGGGGGCGGGTGGCAGTAGATGTGAAATCGACAAGATGACAGAATCAGAGGCTCCTGGTTTTACTTTCCATTAAAGACAGACCAGCTAGCAACTATCCACAGACAAGAAGGCCTTTGCCGGGAGGGAGAAGGGAAAAAAATTCCAGAACCCAGAGGTGAGGCTGAAGCACCCTCCTCTGGACCACAAAGCAACTTCACTTTGACCACACAGCCCCTCCTGCAGGCCTGCACAGAGCCACACCAAAAGATTTCTCCAGCAGGGAAAAGAGATTTCTGTGTAAACTTCCAGGTTCCACAACATTCTGGGAAACTTCTCTTGAGATCCACTTCTTTCCATCTCACAGGGAACACTGGGAGAAAAGGGAGTGACTCCCTGGTATTAGCTTGAAATAAAAGGGAGATAGATGGGGCAGGGTTTACAGCATTCAGTGCATAGATTTTGATGGACTGTGTACCTGATGGCAGTGGTACCCCTATCAGAGAGCACAGCGAGCAGTTCTGCCCACCTGTGGTGTGGAGCCAGTAATCTCATTTGGTCAGGGAGCACAAGAGCAGCTCCACCCACATGAGGTGCCCAGCCAGAAATCTGGCCCAGCCATTGGAATGCATCCTATATCCTTGCTTAGGCAGGGTCACAAGCCAACAGACCCATCCAGATGCCTCATCCAGAGCACAGCCTCTAGGTTTGCCCAGCCAGGAAGCCCAAACAGTGACTCTGAGAAATCGTGGAACCCAGTGCACCTATCTGCCTGGCTTTGGAGCCCAGCATACAGCCCATCTGATGGCTGAGCAGATTTCCCATTATGTAAGCTACGCAGGAAACCCAGGTTCAATCCCTAGGTCAGGGCGATCCCCTGGAGAAGGGGATGGCTACCCACTCCAGTATTCTTGCCTGGAGAATTCCATGGACAGAGGAGCCTGATGGGCTACAGTCCATGGGGTCACAAAGAGTCAGACATGACTGAGCAACTAACACCTCTTCACTTCACTTCACGCTATTGAACTACAAAACTAACTATTTCATTTATGTTTCAGTCTTTCCATGTGCTATCAATTTTGTTCCTCACAATGCAAAGATTTGTTGGCTATGCTAGAACTATTATGAACAGTGCTGTAAATAGTTTCCTTATTTAAAGGCATAATTTTTATTTTACACACTGAAGATTCCTTAGTTACTCTAATGATAAACCTCAAAGAGGATAGTATCCTTATCTTCTGTTTAATTGTTAAGAGATCAGGAGAGCATGACATAGATATCACTGGCCATGCTATACAGTTCTACTTGGTTTATGATTTTTGCATCCTCCCAGAGCTGAATTTCATTTCTCCCTGCTCCTGCCACACAACTGACAAAGCTGTGGTTGTTTTAACAGGCAAGATGGAAGAGCAGGGTACAGCTAGTTCCAGCAAATAAAAATACATCTTTATGTTTCCCTTATTTGAGACTCCAGTGTTGTGTATGTTCTTCCTCCAGTTTCAGTGGTTGAGGGGGTCCAAGGTTTCAAGGTAAATATTTCCTTGTCCGTGATATTGCTGAGTGTCAGTGTGGAAATAATACAATTAGAAGACTTTGACCTCCCGCTTGACCTTAGATAACTCACTTTTTTTTTTTTGAAGTTTTCTCAGTTATAAGATGGAGATAATAATTCTTTGGGGTTTCTCTGTGTTGTCAACCCCAAAACAAAAAAAAAACCCACAAAGATTGTGAATGAGCATTTTGAAAAGTTGTTAAGTAGCTATACTAACACAATTATAACTAATCAAGCTCTCCTGAATTTCCTCTCCTTATAAAAAGGCTTCTGTGGATTTGAAGTTGCGCTGGTGTTAAGAAATCTAAATTCTGTTTGTGTCTATTTATGTCTGTATGACAACTAATACCAATGTGGATAATTGCTGCAGTGAAGAAACCCATACAGTTTCACTGAAGAAACTTATTTTCACCAGTAAGTGATAAGTGGCCTTATTCGTGACTCTTATTTTGAAAATGCATTTTCATCTTAAGCAAAAGCTAGAATTGAGTGAGGTTTTAGTTGAATGCTATCACCCTGGATAAACACCATCAAAAAGTTTTTTTTTTTTTCCTCTTGGCTTCTTTCCTATGTACCCTTTTCAAACCCTTCTTACTCCCTTCTCTTTCACAAATGTATGCTGGGTATCTCGTCTGTGATGCTGGTGGTATTAGGCACTTATATAAAGTGATCCTTTAATTTTCAGCAAAATCTGAGTTTGATAATATGGTCTCCATCTTATAGATAAGGAGACATGCTTGTTGAAGTACAAGGTAACATAATGAAAATATGGAAAAGAAGGTATTCTAAGTGTATCTTCTGACTATAAATATGTTGCTATTTCTGTGACATGTGCATATACCTTAATGCACTTTTAAAGTTGAGGAAATTTTAGATAATTCCAATTTTGGTTAAATGGAAGACTGAAATTTCCTTTCTTTTTTTAAAATTAAAAAAATTATTTAGTTTTGGCTGCTCTTGGTCTTCACTGGGACTCTTGTTGCTGTATGCAGTCTTTCTCTGATTGCAGCGAACAGGGGCTACACTCTAGTTGTGGTGTGCTGGCTTCTTGTTGTGGTGACTTCTCTTGTTGCTGAGCATGAACTGTAGGGCATGTGGGCCTCAGTAGTTGTGGTGTGCGGGCTTAGTTGCTCTGCAGCATGTGAGGTCTTAATTCCTAGACCAGGGATCAATCAATGGAATCCTTGTCCCCTACATTGGTTGGCGGATTCTTAACCACCAGGGAAGCCCTAAATCTCCTTTCTTACCTCCCTTGCACATCCTAGCTTTTCTAATGAACTACTGCCCATGGAGTCATTTCACACTACAGTTTGGTTTACCTGATTTATTTATGTCACAGAGAAATTCATTCAGTCATGTAGTTGAACATTTGAGTGTCTGTGGCTTCCCTGGTGGCTCAGAGGTTAAAGCATCTGCCTCCAATGCAGGAGACCTGGGTTCGATCCCTGGGTCAGGAAGATCCTCTGGAGAAGGAAATGGTAACCCACTCCAGTATTCTTGCCTGGAGAATCCCATGGTTGGAGAAGCCTGGTAGGCTACAGTCCATGGGGTCGCAAAGAGTCAGACATGACTGAGCGACTTCACTTTCCCTTTCTTTTGTTTAAAAAAGGGTGATTTGTGTTAAAATACAATGGGATGAAGCAGATAATATGCACATTGAGTGATGCATATAGTACTAACCTTAAATACAAAGGAAGTGACAAATAGACTTTGTTTTGCATGTGATTGCAGTGGAAAGAATGAGAAAGGCATGTATTATGATGCTGGAAACTGTGATAAATTCTGGTCAGTAAAAAAAGAAGGAAAAAGAAGGAGACCTTTTGGGGAGGAAGAGACCGCTTTGGATAGGGATCATTTCACATTTTGGTTTTTTTAAAAAAAGGAGATGAGGGTAGAACAGGGTTTGATTATTAAAACGTGAGGGAAATATTGTAGACTTTTAATAAATCCTATTATTTAAAAAAGCTTCTCCTCTTTTCATCCATTCAACAAATAGTTATCGAGCATCTACTTTGTATCCAGCATTTTCTGTGTAGTGAGAACTTAGAGGCTAATTAAAAGTATCCTTATTTCCACAGGGTGTTAAGCCTAGAGAAGAGAGGAAATAAACAAACAAACAAACAATATATATATATATATATATATATATATATATACACACACACATACACATATACACACCACATCTCATAGAGATTTAATTAAAGCAGGGGAAGGTGGGGTGGTAGAAAATGATCAATGGTGATAATTGGAGTATGGTAATCTGAGGAGGACTCTCCAAAGAGGTGACATTGGAACTATACCTGAATAAAATAAACCATATGTGCATCTAGGAAGAGAACATTGCAGATGGAAGAGCAAATTCAAAAGCTCTGAGATGGGGTATTTCTCACTCTCAATGGAGACTTGAGATTTTATCCCAAGTGTAATGGGAGACCTCTGAGCATTGTAGTTGGAGAGGAATATGACCTGAATTTGGTGTTTAAAAGACCACTCTGGTTTACTCTGTGGAAAATAATCTACAGTGTGAAAAGAACTGCAGTCAGAAGGTAAGGTGAGAGGCTTTTGCTATTGTGTGGCAAGATATGATGGCTCAGAGAAGAATAGTTTAAGAGTAGAGATGGTAATAAGAGTAGAGGCTCTCCCTTTGGGAATACATTGTGAAGATATGTCAAACTTCAGCATAGAATTGGAGAAGTCAAAGCTAGCCTGGCAACTCTGAGTGGTGATGCTGTTTACCAAAATGGGGAACATGACAAGATAAGCAAATTTAGAAGTAGGAAATTATGAGAGTTCTTATGATAATGCTCCTCCTTTTTATTGAAGTGTAGTTGATTTATAATGTATTAGTTTCAGGAGTACACCAACGTGATTCTGTTACACCTACATGCATGTGTGCTCAGCCACTTCAGTTGTGTCCGACTCCTTGTGACCCCATGAACTATAGCCCACCAGGCTTCTCTGTCCATGGAATTCTCCAGGGAAGAATGCTGGAATGGGTTGTCATTTCCTCCTCCAGGGGATCTTCCCAGCCCAGGGAACGAACCTGCATCTCCTGCATTGCAGGCAGATTCTTTACCACTGAGCCACCAGGGGAGCCCTTATATGGTTATACCTACATAAATATATTCTTTTTCAGATTTTTTCCATTATAGATTATTATAAAGATATTGAATATAGTTTGCTATGCTATGCAGTAGGTCCTTGTTGTTTATTTTTTATATATAGTAGTGTGTATCTGTTAATACCTAACTCTTAATCCCTCCATCTTTTCCCTTTGGTAATCATAAATTTGCTTTCTATGTCTGTGAGTCTATTTCTGTTTTGTAAAAAAGTTCATTTGTATCATTTTTTTTAGATTCCACATAAAAGTGATAGATGTATATACAAATGATGAAATATTAGCCATAAGAAAGAATGAAGTAATGCCATTTTTAGCAACATGAATGAACCTAGAGATTATCATACTAAGTGAAGTAAGTCACATAGAAAAAGACAAATTTCATATGATATTGCTTGTATATGGAAGATAATGCTTTATTTTAAATTCCTATTACACATGCTAGTAGAGGTATCATGGGCAATTGACTATATTGCAATCTGGAGTTCACTAAAAATTGGTGTGTGTGTGTGTGTGTGTGTGTGTGTGATAAAATCATGCCATTCAATTGAATTACCTGCAGAGTTAGTCCCAGGACTGATCCTCTGGGTATATCCAGGTCAGAAACAGGAGAATTTCAAATTTAAGTCTCAGACTGGAGAAGGACCAGGACACAGGAATTGTCATGTTAGAAGAATAAAAAAAGGAGGGGATCCAGAAAGGCCCCATGCTCTTGAATAAGATGAAAATACTAAATTTCGCCATGACACCTTATTGGTGACCTTGACAAGAACATGTCACTAGGAAATTAGAACAAAATTCTGATTGGAATGAATTCAAGAGACCCTAGGAGATGAAGACGTGGAAACAGTGATTTATAAACAACTCTTTTTGGTAATTTTTCTACAAAGTGGAGCAGAAAATATCGAGTGGTAACTGGAAAGAAAAAATACATCAGGAGAATTTTTATTTGGTTTGGTTATTTCACATGATGGGAGTTATAAGAGCCTTTTTGGTTTTGGTTTGTTTGTTTTTTAATGACAAGAATTATCCCCCCCTCAAAACAGAACAAAAATATAGGAAAATAAGGAGAAAAATACAGGACAAATATTTAATTGGGCAAAATGTTGACATCCAATGCACAAACGAAAGGCTTTGCCTTAGTAGAATAAAGAGTTCATCCTTTGTTTCAGAAGGTGGAGAATATGGGTACAGATGTCAGTGGCCTGGTAGATGTGGTAATGGGAGGAAAAGATGGTTCTCTTCTAAATATTTTTTTTCCTCAATGAAGTCAAAGCAGTGCTTTGAGAAGGAGGAATAGAAACAGGGATTTGGGCAACTGATTGCAGAAGTAAGATAATCACTAGAAAACAGGAAAATGTATTGATGAGGGAAATAAATGGAGCAGAATTTCAGCTAGTGTTGAAGGCACATTTAAGATTCATGCCATATGTAACCAGGTCCTGTGGTATGTGATTTTCTCTAGCCATGTATAACCATTTGGGTGCAGGTACAAGAATGGCAGAGATTAAGATTTAACCAGGATTGGGGTTTTATCAGAAGACTATAAGAGTCAAGGGAGTTAAAAGTATACTCAAAGAAGGGAAAATAGTCAGTGGAGCCTAAGCTGGGAAGGTAAGGAACTGAAGCAAGGCACAATTAATGCTGAAAAGGTGGTGAGGGTCATTGGATTGTTAATATGTTGGAGTAGAAGAATTGGAGGTTTGGGAATATTAAAAGGGCCTGATCCACAAGGTAAAAAGTAGGGATTGGAAGGTGGGATAACTGAAGTTGAGATTTGGAATTGGTGTAAGTATTGCCAGAAACAAAGGCTAGAGTCTGACTGTAGGGATCATCTTACCTACTGTCTGTAGTGAGATGAGGACTAGATGAATGGAGGCAGTGAGATCCAGTGCCAGGATGTGAATGGATAGTCTTTGTAAATATTTGAATCAAGAACTTTGAGAGTAGTTAAAGGGAACAAGTCAGTCATTCAGACACTAAGTAACCCCAGTGAAGATGGAGGAGTGAAAAGGGAGTAGTTGATTGCAGTAAGGATATTGGTGAGCACTGCAACCTGATGGCTCTGTTCCCTTCTCACATCAGTCCTGGGTATTCATTGGAAGGACTGATGTTGACGCTGAAACTCCAATACTTTGACCACCTGATGCGAAGAGCTGACTCATTGGAAAAGACTCTGATACTGGGAAAGATTGAGGGCAGGAAGAGAAGGGGGCGACAGAGGATGAGATGGTTGGATGGCATCACTGACTTGATGGACATGGGTTTGGGTGGACTCCTGGAGTTGGTGATGGACAGGGAGGCCTGGTGTGCTGTGGTTCATGGGGTTGCAAACAGTTGGACACGACTGAGCGACTGAACTGACTGACTGACAACCTGATGACTCTGTTCCCTTCTCACTAGGGTAAAGTATATGCACATACTTCCATTTACAGATGAATTCCTTCATTACCAGAAACAGAATTGCACTGCAGATCTGTGCTTCTAATCTTTCTCATTACTGCTGCTGCTAAGTCGCTTCAGTTGTGTCCGACTCTGTTCGACCCCATCAACGGCAGCCCACCAGGCTCCCCTGTACCTGGGATTCTCCAGGCAAGAACACTGGAGTGAGGGTTGCCATTTCCTTCTCCAATGCATGAAAGTGAAAAGTCAAAGTGAAGTCGCTCAGTCATGTCCGACTCCTAGTAACCCCATGGACTGCAGCCTACCAGGCTCCTCCATCCATGGGATTTTCCAGGCAAGAGTACGGAATGGGTTGCCATTGCCTTCTCCAATCTTTCTCACTACCAGTTTCCTATCCCAGACAATTTTACCTGTTATTTTGGAAATGTAAAGAAGTTACTTGACTTCCTCGTTTACATTCATGAGTGAGTTTTTAGTCACTATTCATGAAATGAAACGATTAATCTTACTTGAATAAATATGTGTGGATATTTGATGATGCTGTGTGTAATTTTGCTCACTCTATTTTGCACACTAGATTTGCCAAGAACTTGAAGCTCCCTGCTATTCTGTACCTATGTTATATGGAAATACTTTTCTTGCTGAATTTTTTATGAATATGGTTAAAAGTTTTTAAGTATATTTAATTGAGAGGTATGACAAACCAGCGTAACAAAGTTTCACCTATAATTTTGATAGTTTTCCATCTGTTTTGGGAGCTTGATGCAATCCTAATAAGGGGATAGCAATTTCATTATTAAATGGGGCTAACATTATTTTGGCTACCAATTGTACTTAAGAGTAATTGTCATAATTAACTCATGATTTTAATACAAGTGGAACTGCATGTCTACTTTTTCTTAGCACAATTATTTTGAAATTGATCCCATTTTGTAGCTGACATAGCTAGATCATACTCTTAAAAAGTAATTATTTTGTGGTTTTATTTTTACAAATAACTGATACAACAGTGTGGTATTCACAATGCTATAAAATGTGAGAAGAGTATTTGTGAATATTGATTTCATAGGCGATAAAACTGATAAAATGTTGATAAACCCAAGCAGAAGGTCACTGAGAACTGTTTATAAGCATTAGGTATTAAATTTACAGATGTAGAGTCAAAGTTGTACATATATGGTGGGATGGACACTCACCATGAATTCTGATGGATGTTACAATGAGAGAGAGAAAAAAGCCAAGTTAAGTAGTAAATAGAAAAATGTCTAAGCATATTCCCGTGCATCATCTTCTCCCATTAAGTTGATTTTTATCACTTTGTGTATAGGAGTCTTAACAGAATCATATTTCCATCCCTTCCTGGTGAACAACCTCTCAAGGATGTCTGGCATCCGGTAGCCCTTGCTTAGAATGAAATCTTTAAATGCAATTGTCCCATAAAGATCTTCAAGAATGTCCTGTTCACGAAACTTCTTTCCAAAAATCCCACCTTCAAGTAAGGCCTTGGGGTCAATCAAAGGTTCGTCATTTATTAGCTTTTTCCACAACTTGGGCTGCAGGTACCATGCACCATACCTTATCTTCACCCAGTCAGGTTTATAAGGATTGTGTGGTTTCTGGAGTTTCCTCTCCCAGTTTCTTTCCTCCGTGGAGAATTTTTTCACCTCCATTTTACCTATCTTGATGCCGAACCTTACCTTCGAAGAAACCTGGGATACTTTCTTCATGCAGGGTTTGTCATGGGTTGGTGGGCAGTCGCAGCCAACCTCACACAGTTTCATGATGAACTGTTCGTCAATGCCCAAGTCTCCGAAAGTAGAAATCCATTTGCAGAATTTCCGAATTCCTTTTGGTACATTAAAAGACAAATCAGTGAGTGAATCCTTTCTGCTTGACTTTTTGTCTTCATAATACAAACTGGCTGGGTGTGACACGGGAGCCTCCTTGACAGGTTCCAGCTCGACTGCCTCAGGGCGTTTTTCACAAAGATTTGTGGGGAACTTCTTTTTTCTCTTGGGACCCAGACTGTAAGCCCACAAGTCCTCCAGCTTTCTGTCAGGATCGAGCACTTCCAGCACCTTTAATAAGAGGTCTGCAGGTAGATCTTCCTCCAGCTTTGTGTAGAGCGCAAATGGATGTTTGGTCAGGTGGGCTTCAATTTCCTCCACGAATGCCTTCCTTGCTTGCTGGGCTGATGAAAGCGTGGAGAACACCTCTGCTTCCGCAGGCAGCTTTTTCTTTGGTGGGGCATGCTGGGGAACTCTGTGAGCAATCACGGGGAGAAAGCCCTCATTAGGTCCTCGAGTGATCAGATCTTTACAAGGTGGGCAGCCCTTCCGGAAGTCGTCCAGCCCCTCTTTCACAAATACCCACTGCCGGCTGTCCAGGTATGTCGGGAACTTCAGGAGTGCCTTCTTGTGTTTCGCGAAACACTTGGAGGGTAACTTGTCTTTGTACCAGGGCTTGCAGTTCATACCCAGGGGCATTGGTTCCAGTGGCCCCGGCCCTAGCAGCCACTTCTTGTCTGCCATGGTTCCCCTGGCCTCAAGGGGGACTCACCACTTTAGTAGTTTGTTGTCCCGGCTTCTCCGGTTGCTAGGAGACCACGTAGCCAGGTGCCGCTAGATTCTTCCTGGAGGCGGGTCAATGCAGGCACCATGTGAAACCTGCATTCTCCCAGGATGCGCAGTGAAGGCACATTCTTTTTTGTTGTAGTTACTGTGTCGTTGTTACTAGTCCATTGTATGGACATAGCATCACTTATTTATGCACTCACCTTTTGATGGACATTTGGATTATTTGCAATTTGAGGCTATCACAAATAAAGCTGCTGCAAATATTTGTGTTTCTGACTTTGTATGTCCATATGCTTTCATTTCTCTTGGGTAAACTTTAACTGATGGAAAGCTGGGAGCAGATGAGGTTTTATGTTTTAGACCACTACCAAACTTTTCCAAACTGGTTGTACTAGTTAATATTTCTTCTAGTTGTGTATAGGGGTTTCCCAAGTGGTGCTAGTGGTAAAGAATCTGCCTGCCAATGCAGGAAACTCAGGAGACATGGGTTTAATCTCTGGGTTGGGAAGTCCCTTAGAGCAGGAAGAGGTAACCCAATCCAGTATTCTTGCCTGGACAATTCCATGGAGAGAGGAGACTGGAGAGCTATAGTCCACGGGGTCACAGAAAGTCGGACACAATTGAGCATGCACACACACACACATATACACACAATAGTTGTATTTGGCAATGGCACTCCCTCTCCACTTTCCCCGATACTCAGTAAGGTTAGTCATTTTAATTTTGGATGTTCTAATATGTGTATGGGCATCCCTGGTAGCTCACCTGGTAAAGAGTCTGCAATGCAGGAGACTTGGATTTGATCCCTGGGTTGGGAAGATCCCCTGGAGGAGGGCATGGCAGCCCACTCCAGTCTTCTCGCCTGGAGAATACCCATGGACAGAGAATTCTGGTGGGTTAGAGTCCATGGGGTCTCAAAGAATCAGACATGTTGCTGCTGCTGCTGCTAAGTTGCTTCAGTTGTGTCCGACTCTGTGCAACCCCATAGACAGCAGCCCACCAGGCTGCTATGTCCCTGGGATTCTCCAGGCAAGAATACTGGAGTGGGTTACCATTTCCTTCTCCAATGCATGCACACATGCCAGGTTGCTTCAAGCATGTCCAACTCTGTGCGACCCTATGGACAGCAGCCTACCAGGCTCCTCTGTCCACAGGATTCTCTAGGCAAGAATACTGGAGGAATCAGACATGACTGAGTGACTAAGCACAGCACCCACAGCACAATAGGTGTATAATGGTATCTCATTTTGGTTTTAATTTGTATTTCCTTAAGGAATACCAGTGTTGAACATCTGTTCAGGTGCTTATTTGCCATTCATATATCTCCTTTGGTGAAGAGTCTATTCAAATTTTTTGTACTTTTAAAAACTGTTTTGATTGACATCTTATTTTTAGAATTATTTGTGTATTCTGGATGTAATATATGATTTGTAAGCATTTTCTTCCCCACTTATGATTTTTCTTTTCATTGTCTTAATACTGTCTTTTAAAGAACAATTTTTACATTTGATGAAGTCCAGTATATCAAGTATATATCCAGTATATGGCTTGTCTTTTTGTGTTGTATCTAAGAAAGCTTTGCCTATCCAAAGTTTGCCTATTCTGATAAAATTTGTATAATCTTGAGGTTTTATGTTAAGATTTGTCATCTCTTTCAATTCTTTAGGTGATGGAAGATATGGATCAAAGTTATTAATTTTTATTTATTTATGTTTGGCAGTACTAGGTCTTTGTTGCTGCGATCAGGCTTTCTCTAGTTGCAGTTAGCAGTGGCTACTCTCTAGTTGTGGTGTGTGGCCTTTTCATTGTGGTGGTTTCTCTTGTTGCAGGAGCACAGGCTCTAGAGCATGGGCTCAGTAGTTGTGGCATTTGGGGAGCAACTTAGTTGCTCCTCAGCATGTGGAATCTTCCCCTACCAGGGATCAAACCTGTGTCCCTTGCATTGGCAGATGAATTCTTATTCACTGCACTATGAGGTAAGTCCCAAAGTTTTTATTTTTATTCTTCCTGCAGATATCTAGTAGTTCCAAAATTTTTTATTTTTATTTTTTGAAAAGAGAAAAATTTCTCCACTCAATTACCTTTGTAACTTCATAGGTATGCGTTGTCCATATTTCTGTGGGTCCATGTCTAGACACACTTTTCTGTTTCATTGTCTAGACACACTTTTCTGTTTCATTGATTTCTCTGTCTTTACTCCAATTCTGTTCTGTGTTGATACTTTGTATTTTACAATAAGCCTTGAAACTAGGCTGCGTTAGTTCTCCAACCTCTTTCTTCTTTTACAAAGTTGGTTTGACTCTTACAGGTCTTTTAAATATATATGAGAATTTTTGAATCAACTTGTCAATGTCTTTTGAAAGAAACCTGTTGGGATTTTGATAAGGATTTGTGGAATCTATGAATCAATTCTGAGATATTTGACAGCTTAACAATATTGAGTTTCCTGACCCATGACAAAGGTACATGTTTTCATTTATGTATATATTCTTTCATTTATCTGAGCAATACTTTGTAGTCTGTGTATACATCTTTCACATCTTTTTGTTGTTGTTCATCTTCTCTGAACTTCTGTTTCATCTCCTCCTGTCTTTAACTTCCACTATGGAAAGATACAAAGTTTGTTCTTGCTAAACTGTCAAGAAAGCTTTTATTTTACTACTTAAATAGTTAAATGAAAATAGTATGACAATGCAAATTTATATTATTTCCAGACTTGCAAAAGAAACCACAACCAGTATGATACATTGTGTAAAGTATGTACAGCTTTAATAAAAGAAACAAACCAGCCACTATAACATCGGAAATGTTCTAGAATAGCAATAAACCAAAACTTTTAGTTAGTTTTAGAAAGTAAAGAATTAAATAGCTGAAACTCAGTTTTAAACTATCAGGAGAGGCGCAAATTATTTCCTGTAATAATGCAATATATTTGGTATATGGAAGAATATCAAAGGATAAACGACCATTCCTGATTTCATGGAGGAGAAACATTTCACACTGGTACCTTGGTATCTGCCTGGGGTTAGCTCAAGGACTCCCCTTAGATACCCAAATCTGTGGATGTTCAAGTGCCTTATGTAAAATGGTACAGTATTTGCGTATAATCTATGTACATGCCTGTATACTTTAAATCATCTCTAGATTACTTATAATACCTCTTGCAATGTAAATGCTCTGTAAATAGTTGCACCACAAATTCATGTTTTGCTTTTGGGATTTTTCTTTTTCCAAATGTTTTCCATCTGCATTTAGCTGGGTTCATGGATGTGGAACCTAAAGATATGGACGGCCGACTGTACTGCACCATTTCATACAAGGGACTTGAAATCTGCAGATGTTGGTATCTGCAGGGGTCCTGAAACCAGTCTCCTTTGGCTGCTGACAGATGACTGTATTCTTCTTATGGCCTCTCTTCTTTCTAGCCTGACTCCTCTGCTCCACACTGATGTGGATTCTTCCTTTTTGAAATTACAGCTTTATTGAGGTAGAACTTACATATTATCAATTCATTCTTTTAAAGTGTGCAGTCTAATGGGTTTTAGTGTATTAATAGGATTGTGCAACTATCAAAGCAAT
The DNA here is from genome assembly GCF_001704415.2 of Capra hircus. Lineage (NCBI taxonomy): Eukaryota > Metazoa > Chordata > Mammalia > Artiodactyla > Bovidae > Capra > Capra hircus. The sequence goes on along the minus strand of NW_017189516.1, from coordinate 32,769,978 downwards.
CGGTTTTGACACATAGTCATTAATCTCAAAGGAAAACCAAACCCATTGGCAGTCACCTCGTCCATCCCCCAGCCACCTCAGCCCTTGGCAGCCACTAATCTACTTTCTGTCTTTTTAAATTTGCCTATTCTGGACATTTGATATAAATGCAATTATAGAATATGTGGTCACTTTTGACTGGCTTCTCTCATTTATCATACCGTTTTTGAGTTTCATCCATGGTGTAGCACATATATGTACTTCATTTCTTTGTATTGCCAGATACTAATCAATTATGTAGATATATCATATTTAATGTATCTGTTCATCTGTTGGTGAATATTTGGGTTTTTCCACTTTTTTGTTGTTATGAATAATGTTACTATAAACCTTCATGTACAAGAGATTTTTTTCTATTCAGTCTTTTGAAACTTATTATAATCTTTTTTCCCAGCTTTCGTGATATATAATTGATAATTTAAAATTTCATATTTTCAAGGTATACAGCTTGATGATTTGATAAACATATACATAATGAAACAATCACCACAATCAAGCTAATCAACATATTCATCATCCCCCATACTGTCCATCTTACTTGGCTTAAGATCTACCCTCTTAGAAAATTTCAAATATATAATATTGTTAACTATATTCACAGTGTTCTACATTAGGTTTTCAGAATTTATTCATCCTAAATGAGTTAGAATTTGTACCCCTCGATCAACAACTTTCCCCACCTACCAGTCTCTGACAACCAACTCTGTTACTACTACTGTTCTCTGCTTCTAGGAGTTTGACTCTTTTAGATTTAACATATAAGTGAAATCCTGCAGTATTTAATTTTCTGCATCTTGATTATTTCACTTAGCATGATGCCCTCCAGATTAACCCATGTTGCAAAAGGTAGGATTTCCTTCTCTTTGAAGGTTGAATAATATTCTTGTGTGTGTGTGTGTGTGTGTGTGTGTGTGTGTGTGTATCTCATATTTCCTTTATTCTTCTCTGGATAGATATTTAATTTGTTTCCATATCTGGGCTATTGTGAATAATGCTACAGTGAACATGGGAGTGAATGTGTCTCAGTATCCTGATTTCATTTTCTTTGGATGTATACCCAGAAGTGAGATTGCTAGATTATAAGGTGGTTCTGTTTGTAATATTTTGAGGAATCTCCATACTGTTTTAAAGAACGGTGATAAAAATTTACATTCCCACCAACAATGCGCAAGGGTTCCGTTTTCTCCCCTTCCTCAACAACATGTGTTATTTCTTATCTTTTTGAAAATAGCTATTCAACTTCACTTTCACTTTTCACTTTCATGCATTGGAGAAGGAAATGGCAACCCACTCCAGTGTTCTTTCCTGGAGAATCCCAGGATGGGGGAGCCTGGTGGGCTGCCGTCTCTGGGGTCGCACAGAGTCGGACACGACTGAAGTGACTTAGCAAAGAGTGTGAGATGACATCTCATTTTGATTTTGATTCACATTTCCTTGATGATTTATGATGTCATGTACCCTTTCATACCTTTTAGTCATTTGTATGTCTTCTTTGTAGAAATGTAGGTCTTCTGCCCGTTTTTTTTTAAATTGAGGCATTGCTTTCAGCCATTGAGTTGTATGACTTACTTATATATATATTGGATATTAAGCCTTATGAGAGATATGGTTTGAAAATATTTCCCCCATTCTGTGGGTTGCCTTTTCCCTCTGTTGGCTGTTCCTTTTGCTTTGCAGAAGCATTTTTATGTGATAAAATTTCTCTCGTCCACTTTTGCTTTTGTTACTTCTGCTTTTGCTGATATATCCAAAAAGTAATTGCGCAGACCAACATCAGGAAACTTTTTCCCTATGTTATCTTCTAGTAGTGTTACAGTTTCATGTTTAAATCTTAATATGTTTTGAGTTTTTTTTAATGTGAGATAATCTCATTATTCTGCATGTAGACACCAAGTTTTCCCAGCAGCATTTACTGAAGAGAGTATCTTTTCCTCATTGGGTGTTCTTTTCTGCTCCTGTGCTGTGCTCAGTGGCTCAGTTGTGTGTGACTCTTTGCAACTCATGGACTGTAGCCCACCAGACTCTTTGTCCATGGATTTTTCCCTTAAAGAATATTGGAGTGGGCTGCCATTTCCTTCTCCAGGGGATCTTCCCCACCCAGGGATCAAACCTGGGTTTCTTGCATTGCAGGCAGATTCTTTACCACTGAACCACCTGGGAAGCCCCATGGATTTATTTGGTATTTATGTCTTATTTTAATGCCAATATGATACTATTTTAATTACTGTAGCCTCACAATATATTTTGAAATCAGGAAGTATGGTTTTTATTTCTCAGGATTGCTTTGGCTATTTGGGGTCTTCAATTTGTTACAGTTACTTTGTGACCTAATATGTGTTCTATCCTGGAGCATGTTCTCTGTGCATTCAAGGAGAATGTGAGTTCTTCTACACTTGTATAATAACTACTGTATATTTATGTTATGTCATTTTAATCTATTGTGTTCTCACATCAGTTGCTTCCTTCTTGATTTTCTGTCTGGATGTTCTATCCACTAAGTGAGGTATTGAAGTCTCTTACTATTATTGTACTGCTGTCACTTTCTGCCTTTAAAACTGTCAGTATTTTTCCCATCTTTATTAATGTATGATTGACAAATAAAGAAGTTTTATAAGTTAAGACACATAATATTGAGATATATCAATATCTGCTTTATACATTTAGCTGTGTATTCATATAAATGTTATATAGTCTTGTTGAACTGACCCTTTTATCAGTACGCATTTACCTTCTTTGACTCCAAAGACAGTTTTAGACAAAATGTCTGTTTTGTGTGGTATAAGTGTAGTTACACTTGCCAGGCTGGAGAGGGTGAGCCAAACTGGACAGGGCTAACTTTAGAGCATCCCTTTGGGGGCCTGCCCTGTGACCCCCACCCTATAAAATTATGGTGCTGCTCCTCCAGGGTCAAGGACAGGAACTTGGTACTCTTCATGCTTCTATGATATTCCACCTGGCACCAGGATCACATGAAAAAAAAAAAAAAAGAGCTGATGCGTGCAAAGAATTGACTCTTTTGTTCCCCTTCTATAGCAACCTAAACAATATATCCAATAAATACATATATCAGCCAACTCTAATGGGAGCAATAAGGTGACCTGAGCAAAAGGTAATACTTACTTTTGTGCTAAGGAGGCTTGAGAAGCTAATAGGATTTTATGGGGGGGGTGTTTTTATTATTTTACTAATATGCTGACATCTACCTATGACTCCATGCAACTGGTATATGCCACAGAATCTAACAGCAGGAAGGATCTGCATTGCCAAACAAAAGTGGAGGTAGGGAAAAATGAGACTATCAGAGATACGAGTATGGACTTATCACAGTGTTTTGGGGTGAGAATCAGTGGATCAACTCAGAATTCAGTTCAAGGTTTGATACCTGGGCATTATCCTATGTTGACCTTGGTTACTTAGGTATCAGGGCTTCTAGCACTCCAAACACGCTCATGATCCAAAAGATTTCTGAAAAAAGCTTGTATATACTAATAAATGCTTTATGTGCTCACTTTTTAAGCATATGCTTAGTTGCTCAGTCATGTCTGACTCTTTGAGATTCTTTGCAACCCCCTGGACTATAGCCCACCAAGTCCTCTGTCCATGGAGTTTTCCGGGCAAAAATACTGGACTGGATTACCATTTTTCCCTCCAGGGGATCTTCCTGACTCAGGGATCGAACCTGTGTCTCTTACATCTCCTGCACTGACAGGCAGGTTCTTTACCACTAGCACTACCTGAGGTGAGGTGAAGTCACTCAGTCGTGTCCGACTCTTTGCGACCCCCGTGGACTGTAACCTACTAGGCTTCTCCGTCCATGGGATTCTCCAGGAAAGAATACTGGAGTGGATTGCCATTTCCTTCTCCAGGGGATCTTCCCGACCCAGGGATCGAACCCGGGTCTCCCGCATTGGAGGCAGATGCTTTAACCCACTACCCGCGAAGCCCTAAAAATCTAGAGCTGTGTCCTTGACCTTTGGGGAACTTTTCTCATGTGTAAAAATGAAGTAGTTGAAGCAGATTTTCTGACTTTATAGACCAAGATAATTTAAATCAGGAAGATTTTTTAAAATAAATATCTGAAAAATCTGTGAGGAGAATATTAAAGTATCATCTTAATGATCTCTAACCAGAAACTGTTCTATCTTTTCATGTGGAACAAAATGAAATTCTTCTACCTTGGAGATAAGCAGAGCCCAAGGCCCTTAATCTCAGTAACACAGTGTATCCAAGAACAGTGCACTCAAGGAGTGTGGCACCTAAAGATGAAAGAGCAAAGTGCCATTCATCTATTGCTTTCTGCATTACTGTGCAGCTTCTAGGTCTTAATACCTCTGACCTATGGCCTGAGCTCCTTATCTGGTTGACTTCCCTTTAATCTCTTTATCACCTCTCCAATAAATCCTCCATACTGACTCTGGTTGTGCATCTTTCCAGACCAAAGATCCATCATGACATTCTTCCTTCATTGGATTTCTGCATCAAGGGAAAAAAAAAAAAACTTGTCTGCTGGCCAGTCATTTAAAACCTTCCACAGTCTTCTCTTGACCTGCCTTTTCAAATTTGTCTTCTTTACTCCCTGTGTTCTGTACAACTCCACACTGTTGTAGCTACTGTTCTGAATGCATTCTGCTTTCATACTTTCTGAGTCAAGCTCAAGCTTGCTTCTCAACCTCACCACTAACCCCATCCCTTTACTGCCATTCTGACAGTGGGGTCCTACCCACCCTCCATGACCTTGTTCAAATAATTCCCTACAGAACCCTCCTAGGTCTCTGCAGTTGGACATAATCTACCTTTTGCTTTTATTCCCAGAGCACTTTGAACCTTTTCCAGAAAACTCTTGTAACAGCTGGCTGCTTTGTCAGTTACCCTCACTGCCTGTCTCTCACAGGATGAAAAGCGTGTGTGCCTTAATCATCATCATGACCCCAATAATGCCTAGCATAGTATGAATACTTGATGAGGATTCAGACAACATTGGGTGACAACCAAAGGTAAGATTATAGCCAAAATAACATGTAAATAACATGCAGGAGGTAATACCAAACATTTTGTTAGTTTTAATGGTAACTTTATTTCTGGCCTTATTTGTAAGACTATTTGGCTATAAAGAACATGGTAGATAAAACATTTCTATCCCCTTTATTCAAGATAGCCATTCTATCTGTTTATACTAATAAGAATAAAATCTTTATTAGAGGGCTCAGAGTTAAATAGAAGCGGTTGAAATTAGCATTTAAGTAGAATTTGGTGTTACCCAGATATAACACAAATTTGTAGTATATGATTATTGAGAGTCAGTTCTCCTACCATTGTGTAATATATTTTTTAGCTCATTGACCAAGGTTCTTCCTTGTTTGGTTTTAGAACACTCTCCCCTGTACCACGGCCAACAGGCCAGAGAGAATTGGTAAAGACTACTGATAACTATCACTTATGTATCATTTTATCATGTTCTGAGCACTTTAATGTATTTTAGGTTATTTAATCTGTCTGAAATCTCTTCAAGGCAGGACTTGTTTCCTTTCTTGAGTGAGGAATCTCAGGCTTCAAATGTCGTGTCTCACATCTAACATTCAACAAATAGCAGAACCAGGTTCAAATCCAGATTTTCTGACTTGAAACAGCCAAGCTATGAAGAATGTAGAAGAGCTGGTTTGTAGACCAACAGAATGAGGAAGAGTTGGTTTTTAGAAACATCATTTGTGGTCCATCCCCTGACCTAGTCAATGTGTTGGTGTATTCCCAGAGCATAGCTAACCTTGAAAAAATCCTTGTAATAATTTAATTTCTCTGTATAAACCAATATTACACTAAAACATATATAAACATATATAAACTAAAACGTGTAAACCAATATTACACTAAAACATATCTATGACCATCTCCCAAGATTAGTGTAGTTTATTCTCTGAAAGAAAGAAAAAACTATCCCAGAGCTTATTAGAACTCCAAAATGGGGAATGTGGAGTTAATGCGAGTCTCTTCATAAATTATCAAATTATCTTGACCTTCAAGAAAAGATCAGGAGGTGCTTCCTTCATTCTCCTTGCCTTTCTAGTTTCTTTTTAATTTTATTTTTAAATTTTCTCCTCTTTTTGAATACCAAGGAAGTATTTCTAAGGAGCTCCACTGTGGAGAGTAACTTGTCCAGGTCCCTTTGCTCTGTCTTCTGTATTCAAAACCATCCATATCTTTGCCTTCATGACCTTCAAATTCAGTGTTTCTTAGGGAAATTTGCTCTCTTTTGTTCTTCTCCTGACAGGACTGGCAAGTCATTAGATGCCCTCTCTGTGTATCTGCCAAGCTAGCTGTATTTCCCAAGTCATAATTGTTTTACATACAGTTTTACATGTATGCTTTTTGAGACAAGGGAAAAGGATGTTAAAATTGAGATTGTCCCAAATCTTCAGATGTATGGTCATTATACCTATCTATGTGTATTTTATGTCCTTTATTCTGTGGCTGTAACTTTCCTTCACATGAGAACAAAGGAGAGGGACTTGGATACCCCCCCATTCCTGACTGGATATGCAACTTAATTCTGTTATGTCTCCTTATTCACAACCCCTCTCCACAAATGTCCTTGAAAAATAGAGACTAGTTCATTTAGAAGCATCTCAGGGATATGTTATCACTCTCTTTAGCATGACTTTTCTCCAAATTGTTGCACATAGCATTCAGTAAATATTGTGGAATGAGTGAATAAAAAAACTGAAATAAGGCTGAGGTGTTTTTTTTTTTAGCTGTAGCACACAACTGCTCTTTGTGGTTGTTATTCTTCTGGTTTCCATTTTTTGATCCTTGGCGTGTGCCACAAAGGTGAGGCAAAAGCTAACCCAGACCCTGAATTTTTCTGATAGTATCTCTGATAAGCTGTGACAACTTAGTGACATTAGAGAGATGTCAGAGTCTTTTTTTTTTAAGTCTCATAACATTTATTTATTGCTTACTGATTAATGCATTGAACATGAGTTTTGGTGTTCACCTAACATTCAAACAGTATACCACATGCTGGAAATAAAATGGTCAGTAAGCAGTGATTACCTTGCTCTCAAGTTTCAACTCTGTTCAGTGAGTAAAACTTTAAACAGATACTTATGGTAATAAAGATTTTTAAATTTTTTAAATATTAATTAATTTTAATTGGAGGCTAATTACTTTAAAATATTGTATTGATTTTGCCATACATCAACATGAATCCGCCACAGGTGTACATGTGTTCCCCATCCTGAACCCCCCTCCCACCTCCCTCCCCATCCCATCCCTCAGGGTCATCCCAGTGCACCAGCCCCAAGCATCCTGTGTCATGCATCAAACCTGGACTGGCGATTCGTTTCACATATAATATTATACATGTTTCAATGCCATTCTCCCAAATCATTCCACCCTCACCCTCTCCCACAGAGTCCAAAAGACTGTTCTATACATCTGTGTCTCGTTTGCTGTCTCGCATACAGGGTTATCATTACCATCTTTCTAAATTCCAAATATATGTGTTAGTATACTGTATTGGTGTTTTTTTACTTCACTCTGTAAAATAGGCCCCAGTTTCATCCACCTCATTAGAACTGATTCAAATGTATTCTTTTTAATGGCTGAGTAATACTCCATTGTGTATATGCACCACGGCTTTCTTATCCATTCATCTGCTGATGGACATCTAGGTAGCTTCCATGTTCTGGCTATTATAAACAGTGCTGCAATGAACATCGAGGTACACATGTCTCTTTGAATTCTGGTTTCCTCGGTGTGTATGCCCAGCAGTGGGATTGCTGAGTCATAAGGCAGTTCTATTTCCACACTGTTCTCCATAGTGGCTGTACTAGTTTGCATTCCCACCCAACAGTGTAAGAGGGTTCCCTTTTCTCCACACCCTCTCCAGCATTTATTGCTTGTAGACTTTTGGATAGCAGGCATTCTGACTGGTGTGAAATGGTACCTCATTGTGGTTTTGATTTGCATTTCTCTGATAACGAGTGATGTTAAGCATTTTTTCATGTGTTTGCTAGCCATCTGTATGTCTTCTTTGGAGAAATGTCTGTTTAGTTCTTTGGCCCATTTTTTGATTGGGTAGTTTATTTTTCTGGAATTGAGCTGCAGGAGTTGCTTGTATATTTTTGAGACTAATTCTTTGTCAGTTGCCATTTTCTCCCATTCTGAAGGGTGTCTTTTCACCTTGCTTATAGTTTCCTTTGTTGTACAGAAGCTTTTAAGTTTAATTAGGTCCCATTTGTTTATTTTTGCTTTTATTTCCAATATTCTGGGAGGTGGGTCATAGAGGATCCTGCTGTGATTTATGTTGGAGAGTGTTTTGCCTATGTTCTCCTCTAGGAGTTTTATAGTTTCTGGTCTTACATTTAGGTCTTTAATCCATTTTGAGTTTATTTTTGTGTATAGTGTTAGAAAATGTTCTAGTTTCATTCTTTTACAAGTGGTTGACCAGTTCTCCCAGCACCAGCTGTTAAAGAGATTGTCTTTTCTCCATTGTATATTCTTGCCTCCTTTGTCAAAGGTAAGGTGTCCATAGGTGTGTGGACTTATCTCTGGGCTTTCTATTTTGTTCCATTGTTGTATATTTCTGTCTTTGTGCCAGTACCATACTGTCTTGATGACTGTTGCTCTGTAGTAGAGCCTGAAGTCAGGCAGGTTGACTCCTCCACTTCCATTCTTCTTTCTCAAGATTGCTTTGGCTATTTGAAGTTTTTTGGATTTCCATACTAATTGTGAAATTATTTGTTCTAGCTCGGTGAAAAATACCATTGGTAGCTTGATAGGGTTTGCATTGAATCTATAAATTGCTTTGGTAGTATACTCATTTTCACTATATTGATTGTTCTGATCCATGAACATGGTATATATCTCCATCTATTAGCATCCTCTTTGATTTCTTTCACCAGTGTTTTATAGTTGTCTTTTGTTTCTTTAGGTAGGTATATTCCTAAGTATTTTATTCTTTTCGTTGCAATGGTGAATGGAATTGTTTCCTTAATTTCTCTTTCTGTTTTCTCATTGTTAGTGTATAGGAATGCAGGGGATTTTTGTGTGTTGATTTTATATCCTGCAACTTTACTATATTCTTTGGTTCACTCTAGGAATTTTCTGGTGGAATCTTTAGGGTTTTCTATGTAGAGGATCATGTCCTCTGCAAACAGTGAGAGTTTTACTTCTTCTTTCCCAATTTGGATTCCTTTTATTTCTTTTTCTGCTCTGATTGCTGTGGCCAAAACTTCCAAAACTATGTTGAATAGTAGTGGTGAGAGTGGGCACCCTTGTTGCCAGAAGCCGGTGTGAGGAATCCCGCCCATGACAAGGTCATGAGGAAGGAAGCTGACATACGCAAGGCGTGCTCAGACTTCAGGGGCCCCTCTGGAAATTCCTAAGCATGTGCCCCAACAAAAAATCTGCCGGTTTTTGTGATCTGCTTTTCCACTTTTCTGATGTTCTCTGGAAAAAAGTCAATTCAGGGCTTTAGTCTTCAGCATTTGAAACGGATGTTTCAGTTAAACCCCCTCTGATAGCTCTCTAGCTTGCCTAACAGGTTCCTCAGACTTCTTACAGACTGTGAATTGCTTACAGCCCCCCAACTGTGAGAGGCACAAAGCTTAAAAGCATCTTAAAGATACAGAGCCTTTTCTAAAGAGTTAAAAATCATATTGGTGATGGGTTTTCACTGTTGACTCAAGGATTGCTGCCAGACCTCCATATTCTTTATCTTTTAGGCACCTGGAAGGATGTTACTCAATTTAAGCAGGATGTAGAAAAAGATACATAGTAGTTTTGATGTTAGCAACACTAGACTTTTGAGTTAATTGCTTCTCTTTTTCTGTAAACCACTGTACTCCCTGTACTTGCTATAAGTTGCTGTATCTTTGCTGTGTAAGAATGTAACTGTATTTAGTGCTTTCTGAGAGTGGCACCAGACCTTGGGAAGATCAACACAAATAAGTCTTCTGGTTGACAAACCCTTACCAGAAAAAAGGCTGTAAAATGTTAATTGGCCCTTTTGGCTGGAAGATGATGTAAATTACCTAAGACTTGTGTATACAATTAGGTATGCAGAGAGAAAAGCCTGGTTTTGATAAGAGTCTAGACTGCTAACGCTGCATAACTTTGTGTTACCCATTGATCTCCATGTTTTATCAAAAGTATAAAAGGCCTTCTGAACAATAGAGGATGGAGCTAGTTGCTGGACTGGTTTCCCCTGTGTCTCTCTCTTTCCTCTCCTCGTCACTCTAATTTCAGGCTGAATTTCCACCTGGGGCGAGGAGGCTCGCCAAGTCTACTTACTTGCCCTGGCTGTTAAGACTCGCGCGAAAGAGAGCCTAAGGCGAGGCACCCTTAGATATTCAAGCGAGCGCCGGTGGCCCAACGTAGATGGTGCAAATTCCTTGTCTGGAATTTTATTGGTCTTCCACATAATCCAAGCTATTCAGCCCTCTTTCTCCACTTAATTCTCCTACTACACTATTTCTTCCTAATCTAATCTTATATTTCTTATATCAATCAATAAATAAGTTTTTCTCATGCCAACGCCGCCCACCCTTCAAATTCCCTGGATCCACCGGGGCTGGACCCTGGCACCTTGTCTTGTTACTGCCTTTAGGGGAAATGCTTTCAATTTTTCATCATTGAGGATAATGTTTGCTGTGGGTTTGTCATATATAGTTTTTATTATGTTGAGGTATGTTCCTTTTATTCCTGCTTTCTGGAGGGTTTGTATCATAAATGGATGTTGAATTTTGTCCAAGGCTTTCACTGCATCTATTGAGATAATCATATGGCTTTTATTTTTCAATTCGTTAATGGTGTATTACATTGATTCATTTGTGGATATTAAATCCTTTCATCCCTGGGATAAGGCCCACTTGGTCATGATGTATGATCTTTTTAATATGTTGTTGGATTCTGATTGCTAGAATTTTATTAAGGATTTTTGCATCTATGTTCATCAGTGATATTGGCCTGTAGTTTCCTTTTTCTGTGGCATCTTTGTCAGGTTTTGGTATTAGGGTGATGGTGGCCTCATAGAATGAGTTTGGAAGTTGACCTTCCTCTGCAATTTTCTGGAAGAGTTTGAGTAGGATAGCTGTTAGCTCTTCTCTAAATTTTTAGTGGAATTCAGCTGTGAAGCTGGCTGTCTGGACCTGGGCCTTTGTTTGCTGGAAGCTTTCTGATTACAGTTTCAATTTCCGTGCTTGTGATGAGTCTGTTAAGATTTTCTATTTCTTTCTGGTTCAGTTTTGGAAAGTTGTACTTCCCTAAGAATTTGTCCATTTCTTCCAAGTTGTCCATTTTATTGGCATATAATTGCTGATAGTAGTCTCTTATGATCCTTTGTATTTCTGTGTTGTCTGTTGTGATCTCTCCATTTTCATTTCTAATTTTATTGATTTGATTTTTCTCCCTTTGTTTCCTGATGAGTCTGGTTAATGGTTTGTCAATTTTATTTATCCTCTCAGAGAACCAACTTTTGGCTTTGTTGATTTTGGCTATGGTCTCTTCTGTTTCTTTTGCATTTATTTCTGCCCTAATTTTTAAGATTTCTTTCCTTCTACTAACTCTGGGGTTCTCCATTTCTTCCTTTTCTAGTTGCTTTAGGTGTAGAGTTCGGTTATTAATTTGACTTTTTTCTTGTTTCTTGAGGTATGCCTGTATTGCTATGAACCTTCCTCTTAGCACTGCTTTTACAGTGTCCCACAGGTTTTGGGTTGTTGTGTTTTCATTTTCATTCATTTCTATGCATATTTTGATTTCTTTTTTGATTTCTTCTATGATTTGTTGGTTACTCAGCAGCGTGTTGTTCAGCCTCCATTTGTTGGAATTTTTAATAGTTTTTCTCCTGTAATTGAGATCTAATCTTACTGCATTGTGGTCAGAAAAGATGCTTGGAATGATTTCAATTTTTTTGAATTTACCAAGGCTAGATTTATGGCCCAGGATGAGATCTATCCTGGAGAACGTTTCATGTGCTCTTGGGAAAAAGGTGAAATTCATTGTATTGGGATGAAATGTCCTATAGATATCAATTAGATCTAACTGGTCTAGTGTATCATTTAAAGTTTGTGTTTCCTTGTTAACTTTCTGTTTAGTTGATCTATCCATAGATGTGAGTGGGGTATTAAAGTCTCCCACTCTTATTGTGTTATTGTTAATTTCCCCTTTCATGCTTGTTAGCATTTGTCTTACATATTGCAGTGTCCCTATGTTGGGTGCATATTTTGTTATATCTTCTTCTAGAATTGATCCTTTGATCATTATGTAGTGTCTTTCTTTGTCTCTTTTTACAGCCTTTGTTTTAAAATCTGTTTTATCTGATATGAATATTGCTACTCCTGCTTTCTTTTGGTCTCTATTTGTGTGGAATATCTTTTTCCAGCCCTTCACTTTCAGTCTGTATGTGTCCCTTGTTTTCAGGTGGGTCTCTTGTAGGCAGAATATATAGGGGTCTTGTTTTTGTGTCCATTCAGCCACTCTTTGTATGTTGGTTGGGGCATTCAGCCCATTTACATTTAAGGTAATTATTGATAAGTATGATCCCATTGCCATTTACTTTATTGTTTTGGATTCAAGTTTATACACCCTTTCTGTGTTTCCTGTCTAGAGAAGATTCTTTAGCATTTGTTGGAGAGCTGGTTTGGTGGTGCTGAATTCTCTCAGCTTTTGCTTGTCTGTAAAGCTTTTGATTTCTCCCTCATACTTGAATGAGATCCTTCCTGGGTACAGTAATCTGGGCTGTTGGTTATTTTCTTTCATCACTTTAAGTATGTCCTGCCAATCCCTCCTGGCCTGAAGAGTTTCTATTGAAAGATCAGCTGTTATCCTTATGGGAATCCCCTTGTGTGTTATTTGTTGTTTTTCCCTTGCTGCTTTTAATATTTGTTGTTTGTGTTTGATCTTTGTTAATTTGTTAATATGCGTCTTGGGGTGTTTCACCTTGGGTTTATCCTGTTTGGGACTCTCTGGGTTTCTTGGACTTGGGTGATTATTTCCTTCCCCATTTTAGGGAAGTTTTCAACTATTATCTCCTCAGGTATTTTCTCATGGTCTTTCTTTTTGTCTTCTTCTTCTGGGATTCCTATGATTCGAATGTTGGGGCATTTAACAATGTCCCAGAGGTCTCTGAAATTGTACTCATTTCTTTTAATTCATTTTTTTTCCTCTCTGATTCATTTATTTCTACCATTCTATCTTCTACCTCACCAATCCTATCTTCTGCTCCATTATTCTACTATTTCTTCCCTCCAGAGTGTTTTTGATCTCACTTATTTCATCATTCATTATATATTGAGTCTTTTTTGTTTCTTCTAGGTCTTTGTTAAACCTTTCTTGCATCTTCTCAATCCTTGTCTCCAGGCTATCTATCTGTAACTCCATTTTGTTTTCAAGATTTTATGTCATTTTCACTATCAATATTCGGAATTCTTTCTCAGGTAGATTCCCTATCTCTTCCTCTTTTGTTTGGTTTGGTGGGCATTCATCCTGTTCCTTTATCTGCTGGGTATTCTTCTGCCTCTTCATCTTGTTTATATTGCTGTGTTTTGGGTGGCCTTTCTGTATTCTGGCAGTTTGTGGAGTTCTCTTTATTGTGGAGTTTCCTCGCTGTGGGTGGGGTTGTACGGGTGGCTTGTCAAGGTTTCCTGGTTAGGGAAGCTTGCGTTGGTGTTCTTGTGGGTGCTGGATTTCTTCTCTCTGGAGTGCAATGAAGTGTCCAGTAATGAGTTATTAGATGTCAGTGGGTTTGGAATGACTATGGGCAGCCTGTATATTGAAGCTCAGGGCTATGTCCTGTGTTGCTGGAGAATTTGTGTGGTATGCCTTGCTCTGGAATTTGTTGGACCTTGGGTGGTGCTTGGTTTCAGTGTAGGTATGGAGACGTTTGATGAGCTCCTATTGATTAATGTTTCTTGGAGTCAGGAGTTCTCTGGTGTTCTCAGGGTTTGGACTTAAGCCTCCTACTTCTGGTTTTCAGTCTTATTTTTACAGTAGCCTCAAGACTTCTCCATCTATACAGCACCATTGATAGAACATCTAGGTGAAAGATGAAAAGTTTCTCCACAGTGAGGGACACCCAGAGAGTTTCACAGAGTTACAGGGAGATGAGAAGAAGGAGGAGGGAGATAGAGGTGACCAGAATGAGATGAGGAGGAATCAAAAGAGGAGAGAGCAAGCTAGCCAGTAATCACTTCCTTATGTGTCCTCCACAGTCTGGACCACTCAGAGATGTTCACGGAGTTATACAGAGACGAGAAGAGGGAGGAAGGAGACAGAGGTGCCAGGAGGATAAAGGAGGGGAATCAAAAGGAGAGAGACAGATCCAGCCAGTAATTCAGTTCCCTAAGTGTTTATCCACAGTCTGGACACACCAAAGAGATTCATAGAGTTGGGTAGAGAAGGAGAAGGGGGAGGGGGCAGATAGAGGCAACCTTGGTGGATTAAAAGGACAGTCCAAAGCGGGAGAGAGCAGTCAAGCCAGTAATCTCTCTCCCAAGTAAAAATTGGTACTGAAGATTGGGGTTCTTAAAGGTACAAAGTAACAAATACTAAAAAGACAAAGATTAAAAATTTAGAGTAGAGGTTGGTTTTTCAAAAATTCAATTATTAAAGAAAAAAAGACCAAAGTCACAAAAATTATAAAATATATATATATGAAGCTTGCTTTAAAAAATAGGGTCTCTCTTTTTTTTGGCAAAGTAATAGTAGGTTATAAAAATGAAAATTAAAGGAGTAATAGGGACTTAAAAATAAAAATAAGAAAGAATGATAGTAAAAATAGTAAAATTATATCTAGGACTTTCTCTTGGTGGTGTTGTGGCCAGTGTGGGGTCAGTTCATTTTCGGATAGTTCTTGATCCGGCTTTATATTTCTCAAGATCTATAGGCCCCTTCCTATGTAGTCAGTACTAACTACAGGGTTTTAAATCTATTGCACTTGTCACTTCCAAGGAGGTTCCCTTGTTTTAGCTTCTTCTGTTTGCTGGTCTCTTCAGTGTTTTAACTTCTGCCCTGATGCAAGGGGGGTGGACAGTTTTTTAGGCTCACTTGCTCAGTTGTGCTGTGGAGAGGGAGGTATGCTGCAAACAAATAACACTGGGCGTGTGCTCGCAGTGTCTCAACCACACTGGGTTTGCCCCAACTCATTGGCATGTGTGCTTTCCCTGTCTACACTGCTTAGCCTCTAGGTTGCTCTGCTGGGAACTCTCTGAGGCTGGCCCTGGTTGTATACACTTCCCAGGTCTAAGCCACTCAGGTCCAGGTACTCGGGTAGACCTCAAAGGCACAGACTTGGTTGGGCCTGCGTTTTGTGCCCTTCCCAGGTCCTAGCAGCTCAGGTGACCAGGTGTTTGGCGAGCATGGTCTCTGCGACTTATCGCCTCCCCAGTCCCTGCTGCTTGGTTTTCTGGGTGTACAACCGGCACGCCTTCTCAGGCGGATGTCGACCGTCCAGAATCCCAAGAAGTCTCGGTTAGCAACGAAGCCTGCTTGCAGTTTGGTAGATAATGCCTCTCTGGGGCCGTGATTGCCCGCTTCCGGCTCTGCTGCCCTCGCCTGCCTGTCTCTGGAGGGGGATGGGCCAGTCCACAGCCAGCTAGCTCTGCTCAGTCCTTCGTCTGTGAGCGGGCCTGAAAGGGTGTCTTTAGGTTTAGCGGCTTTTCGCAAGGTAGCTCTCCCACAGTCTGGGTTTGCTATCTCAAGTCAGCCTCAGATTGCCCTCGGGGCATTCAGCCGTCCTTATGCTAAGCAATTGCCAGACTGCGCCTCCGCCCAGCCCCTGCCTGCTAGTGGTGGGTGTGAGTGTCTGTTGCTGCTTCTCCACTGGGGGAGTTACTGTTGGGCATGTACTCTTGGGTTTTGAATTATTTATTTATTTTTCCTCCTGGTTATCTTGCCCTCTGTTGGTTCCAAGGCACGCTCACAGACTCGGCAGTGAGGGTGTTTCCTGGTGTTTGGAAACCTCGTCCTTTTTAAGACTCTGTTCCCATGACCAGAGCTCCTCCCTACCTCTTTTGCTCTCTTTTTACCTTTTTATTTTTCCCTACCTCCTTTCAAAGACAATGGGCTGCTTTTCTAGGTGCCTTGATGTTCCTCTGCTAGTGCATTCAGAAGTTGTTTTGGTGAATTTACGTCAGAGCTTCAAAATGATCTTTTGATGAACTTTGTGGCGGGAGAAAGTGGTTCTCCCTGTTCCTATTCCCTCTGCCCTTAATGGAGATGTCAAAGTCGTTGCAACCACTTCTGTTCTGCATATGTCTCCCATATCAGACCAAATGATTGAGTCCCCAATTTTTATTGATCAAGACCTCTTTGGGTACATTGAAATGTCTCCTCTATGTATCACTCGCAGCTTATATTAATTACCTGAGACTCAACGGTATTTTTGTTTTTATGATATTAAATCTATAATATCAAATCCTGACATACTTCTCCTGCCATAAATGAACATCTCTCTCTT
>NW_017189516.1:32714073-32753461 GCF_001704415.2 Capra hircus | reverse complement strand
TGTTGTCTATTTTTTGAGAATTTTTGCATCTTGTTCATCACAATACATTGGCCTGTAGTTTCTTTTCTGTGGATCTTGTCGGTCTTTGGTATTTAGGGTGATGGGTGGCTCACTAGAATAGTCCTTGGGAGTTTGACCTATCTTGCATTTTTCTGGAAGAGTTTGAGAAGGATGGTGTTGAAATTCTTTGTGTGTTTGGTAGAATAAAATCACCTGTGGAAACCCATCTGGTCTCCCTACTTTTTGTTAGGAGGGAGTGTTAAGTGCAGATTAGTTTTCAGGTTCTGGTGTCAGCTGTTCAAATTTATCTATTTTTTACTTGATTCAGTTGGTGGGCTGTATGTTTCTAGAATCTTATTCCATTTCTTGTCCATTAGGTTGTGAAATTTGTTGACATGTAATTGTTCATATATTCCCTTAATTATTTTTGTATTCTGTGGTATCGGTTATTATGTCTTCTTTTTTCAGTTTCTAGTGTTGTTTATTTGGATTCTTTCCTTCTTCTCGAGAGCCTGGACATAGGTAGTCAATCTTATTTATTCTTTCAAAAGAAGCAGATTCTTGGTTTTACTTGACTTTTTCCATTTTTCTCAATCCCTTTTATTCTGTCTATCTTTATTATTTCCTTCCTTCTGCTGGACTCTACGGTTTTGCTTGTTCCATTTTCATCATTCTTAAAACTTCCTTTTTTTCTAAAATATGTGAGAGAAATTAATTTGAATCTTAGATGTTGTATCGATCCTAGGTTTGGTAAATGGTTTTTAAGAAAACTTCATCTAGTATTATCCTACCATTAAAAGTAGCATTTACCTGCATCCACTCAAATTACATTGCTACTCTATAAAGAGAAAATATTTAAAAAATTCTAAGTCCCAATAGAGAGTGTGTTTCTGTCTCCTTTTTTTTTTAAGATTAAAGTATAGAGAGTAGTTGCTTAGAAAGATGGGCAGATAGTAGCCCTAGACCTTTTTCCTCCCAAGGAATACTGATACAAGTATGCAACCAGTCACTGGTGACACCTTAGGAAATTTGTACTATCTCTTGCTTAGTCTCTTGGTCCCTGCGTATGGTGCTCTGTGACCTGGAGCAAATCCTAGCTCCTGGTTTCCAATGGAAATGAAAGAAACATACTGGACATTACTTCTCAATGTTCTGACTTTTCAGGGGTCTGCCCAAGGGGGACTTGGTTTCTGTTCACCTATCTTTAGAACACTTAGTGTGACCAAGCAAAAATCGAGATATGAAACACTAAGAAAAGAAAAGTAATGTAATGAAAAACTGAATGGCATGCTAGAGCTGCATACCTTATGAGCATGCAGGCTGCTTGCTAAGTCAATCAGTTGGTGTCTGACTGCCTTTGCAACCACTATAGGTTTACGCTCTCCAGGGCTCCTCTGTCCATGGGGATTCCAGGCAAGATACTGGAGTGGGTTTCCAAGCTCTCCTCCAGGGGATCTTCCCAACCCCAGGGATTGATCCCACCTCTCGTAAGCATCTCCGTTCAATTGGCAGGTGGGTTTGTTGTACCACTTAGCAACTACCGTCGCGGGGAGGCACACTAGGCTCCAGGAAACCACAATTAAAAGACAAAGGGCTGATACGCGCTTAAGAGTCCGGCAGGGCTCCTCTCCTTCACTCAGGGGGCAGTGGTTAAAAGGAGAACCTGAGGTGCCTGCGCTATAGTCGCTCGGACATAGAGCAATTCTCTGATGATACTATGATAGAGGTCTATGCGAGTACACTGGCGCCTTTGCCACTAGTTCCGTGGAGACTAATGCCTCTATATAGTGCCAATTAATTATTAATTTCTACCCACTACGCCTTCTTCTGCGGGTCAAGTGCATGATATACTAGAGAGAAAGGAGAAATCCTGGGCCATATTGGTACCTTCTGCATCGCTCACGACTACATACATACATAAGGCAATGATGTCTGGCGGGGCTGTCGCCCAGGGATGAGGAGTCTCAGTGGCCTAAGAGAGTACACACATCGCCTCGCTAAGTAATAGCCGAGAAGCTGCGACATTGCGGAAGTGTCGGAATAGCTCCGCTCGCGCGCTCAGAATGTCAGTCTCGCAGCTAAGCGAGCAAACAGGCGACACTGACTCGCGCCACCACGCTCGCTCTCGCTCGGCGCCCATGCACATACTAATTACACTACTTGTGCCTGAGGGAGGATTCAATGTAAGATCCCTAATGTTGGACTCAGGGAGAGAGGTAGCGCTCGTGGCGGAGCTAGTCAGCTCGTGTCACAACCTCGCACATAGTAGGTGGCTGATACGGCGGGATCAAGAGATATAAATGTAGCGTCACAACCTCACCCTTGTGGCGCGCTCTTCGTACCTCGCGAATACAAATGGAGCCTTGTAAAGACAGACATCTCGCGCCAGTATGTCATGTGTGGGTGATGTCTTCCAAAGTAAGGCCTCGGCGCGCTTGCGTAGGGGTATATGACGTCCCTACGACTGTTTACATCGTCGAGCGACTACTGTGTCGCTCTCACAAATGCGAGGGGACTAACGCAATAGGATAACCGCAGAGAGCCTGGTACTAGTAAGGATGATAGAAGCTGATGAGAGTAGACAGGATGAGTGGGCAGAGTCTATTGACTGCAGAGTTGCCTGTAACTCATCATGTCAGCATTACGAAAGAGACTGGCACACCGCGTGCAAGAGCGTGAATTTCCGAGGCGTGTCGAAGACATGCCCGATCTCTAGTCTTCTGTGAGAGCATGCGCGAACATGTGCAATAGGATATGAATTCGCAGTGAAACGTATAGAGATAATTTCATAAGGATAAGAAGTCTGGCTCATGCGGATTTGCCGAAAGATAAATGACATAAATTTTTGAGAATTCGGTGGTCCACCTGCTCCATGTGTGTATGCGAGACAAGAGAAGCTTTGCCCAGGTGTGGAGGTGGAGACCTGAACATAATGCTACTAGATATTATTTGAGGAGTCTACCGACAAAGGACCTCATATTACTGGCTTCTATACATTGGTCTCAAGCTTAGTGATGACTTGGTCGCGGATGATATGGAGCGAAACATGTCTTTTAAACCCTCAGGAGCAGAGCGAGTCCAGATGAGACTACATCGCGCCAATAGCATCCTCGAGAGGTTCTGACCTGCTACTCTCTTCCTTATTGTTGAGATGCTAGGTGTCGCTGCGCAGGTGTATGGATGGGGGTCTGTCCTGTGGTTTCCTATGCAGCCGGTGTTCGCTTATGATGACTCCTCAATGGCTCGCAGCCGCGCAGTTGCTCATGATGCCTCCTCCGGCGCTCCTGTCCCTCTGGCCTGTCTCCCCAGCGACCCTCCGGAGTCAGAGACAACTCCAACCAGAAACTAGGTATCCGACTAGATAATATGGAGGCCGACGTAGCACCGCCTAGATGTGTGGCTACTAACAGATCTCGCTCTCCCTAACATACTGTTGAAAATGGTGGGATAATGACATGGCCGAGACTATTTCCCGGCCTCCCAATGACCGTACGAGTTCAGCTCCTCTAATGTCCAGCTCGTACATCGCGGCGACTATACGTGCTAACTCTCTGGTTGTGCAGGGCTCCATACGTTGGCGACGGTGGCCAGATGAACTCCTGAGGCTCACATCCCACTCCAAGGTCTGTCGAGTCACATAGTGGCGCTTCTGTCTGTCGACAGGCTCCAGTGGCGCCAGAGAGCTGGATCAGTAGAGATGGAGGTTTGGCAGAACTCTATGGTTTCAATCACGAGAAGGCGGATCGCTGGGCACAGAGCTTGGTAGACTTCCGCAGCGCGCGAGCCTTAGTCCCGCCGCGCTCCTCCTGTGCTCTTTATAGCAAAGAAGATTCTATCTCCTCAACGCTGTGGATGAGCGAGCTAAAGATGTGAGTGTCATAAACTGTATGTCTGAGACGCGCATAAAAGACTACATAGTAACAATGACCTCATCCGCAACACAAGCGTAGGGTGATCTCGTGAGTGATACCCACTCTCGCGCGCCCCTCATACTCGAAATTCACTGTGATCCTATTAAACGTAACATGTGGAAGAGCTATTGAGTCTCATAGAGAGCATACTAAGACCAATGAGGATGCAAGAGTGATCAAAGAGGAGAGATGATGATGACAAGTATGCATAATGACCAGTATGTATAGAAGAAAAAGAGATATCTGCCGCTCTCATAGAACAGAGGAAAAATAAATACGCCGCTCTAGAGAGCATAGCTCGGCGCGATCCCTGGAACGAAAGGTGAGCAATCTACCGTGCAAGATCTCAAATGCATAAGCAAAACTGAGTAGCTATATGGTCTGAAATGTATACAAAGCACAAGGTAAGAGGGACGGCTACTGGCTCATAATCGTCTATGAAATAAAAAACGATTTCATCGGGTGCACGGTCGTCCTTCCGCCCCGAGTGCTCTTCACGTCACCTGCCACCGCAGGCCCCTGTCATTCACCGTACCGTTTTCACTGTCCTTGTACTAGCTCAAACTCTTGTCGCTCGACCAGCCCCAAGCCAGAGACGCAGAAACTGTAAACCATAGACATGTTTAATCATCGACGCGCGCCATATGTCCCATGTGATATGTACACAGACTCACATGCATCGTAATCGACGAGATGCAGTGGGACACATATTCCATGCCGCAGATCAAGCCGTATGCGTGGAATAGGATTACCCAGTGTCTGGATACTGGCTAGTCGCTAAATAGCGTTTTTAGACATGACGTAAATCAATCGAGAGAGATGTGTGTTCAACACACGAGATTCTCCAGAGTGACCAACTAAGAAAGTATTCCAACTCCCCCCCGCCCTCTTATCGAAGATGGTGGCCCAATACAGGGATCCGGTTTGCAGCCACTGAATGAAAACAGAGTGTCCAGAGCGCATGCGACGTCCAGAAAACTAATTATATAGAGAAATGCAAATCAAAAACAATCATTAGTCACTCAAATACCTATCAGGAATGGCGTCCCTCCAATCAAAAAATCTACAAATAACAAACATTAGTTTGCCTGCCACATGTAAATCCAATATAGTGACATTGCTGACTCACTACTGGTTAAAATCAGTCACCCGAAATTCCCACTGCTTGAGTTTGCGCTCGCGATATGAGAAGGACTAACCACAAAAGTTCAAGCACATCACCTCGCGGCACTACTCGTCAACGTGAATATAGCTTATCACACCCACGATTTGAAATTCGCCACACTCATTCACCTCAGTGATTCTCTCTAGGACACCCGCAGTCTTTTTATGCCTACAGAAGAACAGTGAGAGAGGGAAGGTTGCAGGAGTGTGTGATCGAGTTCTATGGACATTCTTTTTTGACTGGTTTGTGGGGAATGAGGTAAGGAAGGGGATTCAACATCAAAGCCTTCCTGCGTTCCACCTGGACACTGAAGTCTGTATGCTTAGGTGCTCCTGTTCCACGCTCTTGGGGATTTACAGTAACTTCAGAATATCAGGTCAAAAGGGTATTTGGCTCAGGAATACTACCTGAGCTCTTGAGGACGCGCCTAAAGGTCCCTGACATTTGCTTGTACATGGCTGATCAATTATTGTTACTCTATGTTTTCCTATGTTACTTGATTTTCTTACTTCTCTGATTAAATTTTGTTGGCATGGGTTGGGAGGAGACTGTACGGGGGCTAAGTTTTTACTTTTTACTTTCTGATTTGGAGACAAGGCAAATGGCCAACCCAACTCCGCCTAGCTGCTTCTTGCCTGGAGAATCTCATTAGGACGGCCGCAGCCACGTGGATGAGCAACTACTGGGCTTAAATCTTGTAGGTGTATGTCCACCACACAAGGAGTATGGACCTCCCCCGTATAACTGATTCAGAGGATTCTGTCCGCGGTTTAGAATCTGGTCTTAGCTATCGTCAAGCAGTACTGCGAGTACGTGTCTAAAGATCTCTAGACTCTCATCAAAGACCAAAGAGGACAGGCACCCGCCACCCCGAAGAGCACGCGGTCAAGGGGTGTTCTTTCCCAGGAAGGCCCATGAGTCCTCAGTTACACAATTTAAACCTCAGATGTTAGCTGAATTCATAGAATGGACGATGTCTCCTAGGCCTCACCTCCAAACTTCCCCTTCATCTGCCAGCCAAGCTCACACGTTGGCGCTCCTCCTTTTAGTTTCCTTTTTTAAATAAATAAAATGTATCTATTATTAAACTTAAAAAACAAAAGATTTTAAGGCAAACTCACACTAATACACTAACTTATGTACTCCATCTTACACAGGTAATTAATTTGTTTTACTGATATAGCCTTACCATATGCTGCCAACAACAGGATGAGAAAAACTGTTATTAGGTTAATTTTTCCTTGATGCTATTTTCAGTAAATTTAACACATCAGGCCAAACAATGTATCCATAATAAAGGCTTTCTGGAAAGGTCTGTCACCTCCTCCTTATCTGAAAGTACTTTCTAGTAAGAATAATTTTTTTTTGCATTATTATCTTACACCGAACTAGATCAATAATGAAAAAAAGTCCAAGAAAATCTCTCCATCCAAGCACGTAGACTCGACTCAGCACCCACCCGAACATTATAAAGATTACACGGCGCACACCCAATAGAATGGAATGGAGGAAGCAGGAACTCAAGGAAACACAAAAGTAGAGATTTCGCCGCCCTTTTGTTTGAAGAGAACAACAATAATTAACAAAACTTTAGCTGTAGACACAAAGAACAGACGGATCAAATCAGAAATTAAAAGGAGGAGGACATTACTACCAACGCCAACAAGAAAAATATTAATGGTTTCTGGAGGACTAAATAGCAATATACACTAAAATCGTTAACTGGAAGCAATACAACAAATTACACCAGACAACATAAAAATTTACCAAAAGCTGAATTATGAAGAGGAAATAACAAAAATCTGAAAAAAAATTTCTTAGTACAACTGTAGGGTAACAAAAATGTTAAATCGCGATATCAAAACTTCCCCAACAAACGAAAACCGCATCAGATGCTTCATGAATGAATTCTGCCCAAACCATTTAAAGCATAAATAAAGCCATCCTTTCAACCTTTCCAGAAACAATTGAACCAGGAGGGAAGACTTTGCCAAACTCTCTTTTATGAGACCAGTATTACCCTTCGCTCAATAACAAAGTAGAAGAAAATATTCAAAAAACTCACCGAGATCAATATCCCCGATAGATAAACATTAGTTAAAAAAAAATTCTTCAACAAAGTTACTAGCAACTGAATCAACTACATATTAAAATACACACTATGATCAGGTGATTTAGTCCTGTGCGATGAGAGAGAAGATGTTCCCAAAACCATCATAAATGATTACATATATTAACAGATTTAAATATAAATCACATTATTATCTCAACATATGCGAAAGCATAAATAGCACATTATCATAGTGCCCGTGTTGATGGGGGGTGAAGACTGAAATATAATGCATCCAGTATACAGAGGATTTAATCATCTATTTATTATACATGTATATATCGAAAATTTGATTGGGAGTTCGATTACTTTGTATAGTTTTAGTGAGACACGCAGAGGTTCCTACTCCTCTTATAGGGTAGGGAAATACCGCACCACTGATTTTTCCGCCAGCCTCCCTTGTAGCTAGGATGTAAGTACATAAGTATGTTGTGGTACTCATACACCTGTCATTCCATTCAGACTTTGGGTTGGAGCCAACATTGCATAAAATCCATAGCTGTGGCAATTCATCTTGGGTGGAAAGTATGGTTATGTCAAGATAGAGTTCCCAGGGCAGCAGAGACAGAATTCTAGTGGCAGTGTGTAATGTCTGACCCTGTGGTAGCTATGGCACAAACTAATGGGCTTCCCTGGTGGCTCAGAGGTTAAAGTGTCTGCCTGCAATGCGGGAGACCTGGGTTCGATCCCTGGGTCCGGGAAGATCCCCTGGAGAAGGAAATGGCACAAACTGTAGTACCCACTGCCCAGAGATTGTGGTAGCTGATTTCTCAATAGGCTGTTCTGCTGGTCATTTAAGTCACTGTCCCTGCTTTTATAATCTCTGAGCTTTCCACTCCTCTCAGAGTTGCTATGAGCTACCCAATTTCCTGTAACTAAATCACTTTTGTGTTCAAATCAGCCAAAGTTGTTTTCAGACTGACATAACCTCCAATCTCTGTAAGTGTTCCTGGGTTCTGTTTTCTCCTGATCTTCTTTGTTCCGACACATTCAATTTGAAAATAATTTTCCTCAGTGGAAAAGCAATAGAAGCAGAAGTGGAATCATTTTGACTTTGGCTGTCTATTCTCTGTTATGACCCAACAAATACTCCTATAGTTTCCTATATCTTCTTGCTGAGAAAATAGTTTTTTTAGAGAAGATTGTATCTTAGTTTTGCACACTTAATGACTGTATCTTCTTAATGCCTCCCTTAGATCTTCATGCTACTCCTCCTTCATATTTGGTTGGTTGCACTGTCTTGCCTTTGTCTTTCTGAAATCTTTGTTGCTCAGCAAATACACTATGCAACTACATTAGATCCTTTAGATGCCTAAATTAGGCAGAATTCAACTCAATCTCTCTACCTGGGTTTTGCCAAAAGGGAACTTACAGGCTCATAACCAAAATATCCTGCTTGGCTGGAATCAAGTGCTAAAATAATGATGTTAATATATCTCCTTTCTTCCCCTCCCTCCCCATTCCTCTCCCTTAGATCTGGTGTAACGAAATAACTAAATATATTTCTTTAAACAAGGGAGAGGCTTATACAATCCTGATTATACTTACTAGAATACTTTTGGTTGCAAGTGACAGAAACCCAAATCAAACAAACTTGGACAATAAATTCAGCAATTTATTGGTTCACAAAACAGGGAGATAGTTAAACCTCTCTTCTTCTCTCCCTGTCTCTACTCCATATGTTGGATTCCTTGTTAATTGCTTCCTTTTTCTTTATGCTGACAAAATAGCCAGCATTAGACAGTGGAGACAGCCTTAAGCACGAAAAGTTAACACCCTAATGGGCTTCCCTGGTGGCTCTGATGGTTAAGAATCTGCCTGCAATGCAGAAGACATGGGTTCAGTCCCTGGGTCCGGAAGATCCACTCCAGTATTCTTGCCTGGGAAATCCCATGGACAGAGGAGCCTGGCGGCTAGAGTCCATGGGGTTGCAAAGAGTCAGACATGACTGAGCAAGTAACACTTACTTTTACTTTTCTTTAATAGTAGTGCTTCTCTCAAGGTTTTGGCTCTCTTTGGCCTGATTTGGGTCACATGCCTATTCTAGAAGAAATCTGATTGTCCAGACTTTGGTCATAAGTATGACCAAGTTATATATACACATTCCTATTTATTTATATATAAAATAGGGTGTTGCTGCCAAAGCAAAGGATGAGGGATGCAGGGCAAACAAAACACCCCAAACTGTCCTTAGTCTTTCATCCCCACACTTATAAGACAACTGTCAAAGACTTTACTCCTGATTTTCTGTGTGAAAAATTTGAAATCTTTGCTTATCAAGTATCTATACAGACATATCCAGGGTCATCTACTTCAGACAATTTCTAAGACAGTGACGTAATATTCTTCAGATTCCTAACATTTCTGCATCACTACCATCACCACCGAATTCTTCCTTGTGGTTAGAATTAAATAAAAAACAACTGTTCCCCTTTTTGACAGAGGAAATGTTTACTGAGGCTAAACAAGAATGTATCAGATATTCTATTTTTAGTAGGATGAGATTTCTGAAAGAACCTGGTGGCTGAAACTCACCCTCCTCATTGAACGAGTTATGCTATAATAAGCTAATTGGAAAGCACTAAAGGTAGATGCAATTTCAAGGCTGTCAGTCTCTCCCAAGTTTTATCTGTCCTTTTCCACCAGCAAGGGAAGCATCAATACACATTTTAGTCCTGGTTTTTCCACACACTAGCATATGACCTTAGGCAAGTGTTCTCAACCTCTATATCTCAAATTTTGCTGTCTATTTCAGAGGCTGATTTAGACTCCTTTGTGGTAAAATATCATAAAATTATTTACAGATAAAGAGACTCTGAGGGACTTCGCTGGTGATCCAGTGGCTAAGACTCTGTGCTCCCAATGTAGGGGACCCTGGATCTGGTCAGGGAATTAGATTCCACATGCCATAAATAAGAGTTTGCATGCTGAAACTAAAAGATCCTGCATTCTGCAACTTAAAGATCCCACATGAGACAACTAAGATCTGTGCAGTCAATAAACACAGTTTTGTGTGTGTGTGTTTTTTTAAAGGGAGCAATGCTAAGATGCTGGCCATACTTATTAGAATACATTTGGTTGCAAGGGACAGAAACCCACATCAAGCAAGGTGGGACAATAAATTCAAGTAGTATATTGGCTCACAAAGCAGGGAGATAGACCTAGGGACAACTGAAATTAGGGGCTTGAGTATTTCTAGGACAATCTCATTCTGTCTCTGTCCTTTTTCTAAACGTAGGGGAATATGGCACCCTCACAGTGGCCAATGTTCACCATCCAAGGGAACTGAGACTTAATCTTAATTCAATGTAATGAGTTTCTACTATGTTATCAACACTATTTGAAGTGCTAGGGATACATCAGAGAACAAAACAAAGTCTCTGCTCCTCATGGAACTTCCAGTCCAGGAGCCCCAAATTTAAAATTCTAAGGAAGAGCTCTGATTGGCTCTGTTTGAGTGATAGGCTCACTCCTGGGCCAATCATTAATGGTCAAGTGGAGCTTGATAAAAGGGTGGGCCTTCTTTCTAGAAGTGGGGGTTCAAGAGGTGGATCCTGGGAATTTGCTTTCAAATAAGCCTTACCAACAGATTATGGTTTAGGTGGTTCTTCTTTTACAATGTGCTCATTTCTGCTGCACAGTACAGTGACTCAGTTATATATATATGTTATTTTTAGTATTTTTTCCATTATGGTTTATCCCCAGATATTGAATATAGTTCCATGTGCTATATATTAGGACCTTGTTGTTTATCCACTTTATATGTAATAGTTTGCATTTACTAACCTGAAATTCCCAGTCCATCCTTCCCCAACCCCCTCTCCCCCTTGGTAACCACAAGTCTGTTCTTCCTGTCTGTGAGTCTGTTTTGAAGACAGGTTCCTTTGTGCCATCTTTTAGATTCCGCATATAAGTGATATTGCACATTTGTCTTTCTCTCTGACTGACTTCGCTTAGTATGATAATCTCTCTTTGTATCCATACCACTGAAAATGGCATTATTCCATTCTTTTTTTATGACTGAGTAGAATTCCATAAAGTTATGACTAACCTAGATAGTATATTGAAAAGCAGAGACATTACTTTGCCGACTAAGGTCCGTCTAGTCAAGGCTATGGTTTTTCCTGTGGTCATGTATGGATGTGAGAGTTGGACTGTGAACAAGGCTGAGTGCCAAAGAATTGATGCTTTTGAACTGTGGTGTTGGAGAAGACTCTTGAGAGTCCCTTGGACTGCAAGGAGATCCAACCAGTCCATTCTGAAGGAGATCAGCCCTGGGATTTCTTTGGAAGGAATGATGCTAAAGCTGAAACTCCAGTACTTTGGCCACCTCATGCAAAGAGTTGACTCATTGGAAAAGACTCTGATGCTGGGAGGGATTAGGGGCAGGAGGAGAAGGGGACGACAGAGGATGAGATGGCTGGATGACATCACTGACTCGATGGATGTGAGTCTGAGTGAACTCCAGGAGTTGGTGATGGACAGAGAGGCCTGGCGTGCTGCGATTCACGGGGTCTCAAGGAGTTGGACACGACTGAGCGACTGAACTGAACCACATCTTCTGTATCTGTTATCTGTCGATGGACATTGAGGTTGTTTCTATGTCTTGGCTCCTGTGAAGAGTGCTGCTGTGAACATAGGGGTGTATGTATCTTTTTGAATTATAGTTTTTCCCAGATTTATGCCCAAGAGTGGGATTGCTGAATCATATGGTAATTCTATTTTTAGATTTCTCAGGGACCTCCATACTATTTTCCACAGTGGCTACATCGACTTACCTGTAGGAGGGTTCCCTTCATTCCACATCCTCTTCAGCATTTGTTATTTATAGACTTCTGAATGGTGACCATTCTGACTCGTATGAGGTGGTATCCTTTGGTAGTTTTATTTCTTGAATAATTTACTGTGTTAGCGTCTTTTCATGTGTGTATTGGCCATCTGTATTTCTTCTTTGGAGAAATGTCTGTTTAGGTCTTCTGCCCATTTTTTGATTGGGTTGTTTGTTTTGTTGTTGAGTTGTAAAAGCTGTTTATGTATTTTGGAAATTAAGCACTGTTGGTTGCATTGTTTGCAAATATTTTCTCCCATTCCATAGGTTGTCTTTTCATGTTTTTTATGGTTTCCGTTGCTGTGCAAAAGCTTGTAAGTGTGACTAGGCCCCATTTGTTTATTTCCATTTTTATATCTGTTGCCTTGAGTGACTGACCTAAGAAAACATTGGTACAACTGATGCCAGAGAATGTTTTGCCTATGTTCTCTTCTAGGAATTTTATGGTGTCATATTTAAGTGTTTAATCCATTTTGAGTTTATTTTTGTTCCTAGTGTGAGGGTGTGTTCTAACTTCATTGATTTACATGCAGTTGTCCAACTTTCCCTGCACCACTTGGTGAAGAGACTGCCTTTTCCCCCCATATTCTATTCTTGCCTCCTTTGTTGCAGATTAGTTGACCACAGATGTGTGGGTTTATTTCTGGGCTCTCTATTCTGATCCATTGATCTGTATGTCTATTTTTGTGCCAACACTACCCTGTTTTGATTCCTGTAGCTTTGTAGTAGGATCTAAAGTCTGAAAGGGTTATACCTCCTGTTTTGTTCTGTTTCCTCAGGATTGCATTGGCAATTCTGAGTCTTTTGTGGTTCATATAAATTTGAGGATTATTTGTTCTAGTTCTGTGGAAAAGGTTATGGGTGATTTGATAGGGATCACATCAAATCTATAGATTTCTTTGGCTAGTATGGTCATTTTAACAATATTCTTCCATTCCAAGAGCATGGGATATCCTGGAAAGGAATTGAGAAACAGAAATTTGTCCTGCACAGAGGCATCATCATTTTTGGCCTTGGCTTAGAACTTCACATCTCTACCCACATGCCCCAATGCTAGGAAGTATTCTCTGGCAACACTTACTGGTACTTTGGCAATAAGGGCCAACCATGACAATGAATGAAGAACTATAGAACTAAAATAACAACAGCTACATTGCAATAATTGTGGACTTTTGTAAAAAGCTTGCATGGGGCAGCAACTCAGTCATGGGGAAGCCCATGGAAAAATGACTTTCTTTTTTACATATGACAAGTCATGAAAAATACTCCAGTGTATGGAATTTCTGCAGCAGCTTGTATTTTTAGGCTATATGTTTAGCCAAGCTTAATTTGCATGGAAATTGGTTGAAGGTGGACATCAATTTTCTCTCTAATGAGATGACTTCTGAAATTTAATGTGCAAGTGCTTGATTGAAAGATCATTCCAAGGCATTTTAGGTAACTGGGTTAAAGGAAACAGAGTTAGGAAGGGCCACTTTGCTTGTTCTGGGGACTGTCACATCTGGGAGATGACAGGAAGGGCATCCAGGTTGCCAAGCTCATTTGCCTGCTGGGAGGATTTTACATATGTGTGTCCCACATGGGCTTAGCTGAAGGGTGTTAGGGAAAAGGCATTGGGTAGGAAAGGATTGGATGGCAAAATAGATTTGACGACAACATTCATCTCTTTCATCTCTAATTATGGAGTTTTGAAAAATTTGTGTGAGACCATAAGTAATTTTAGTAGGCATTAATGATGTGTTCATGCATACACAGTTGGTCAGTTGTGTCCAGCTCTTTGCAACAGCGTTGCCTGTAGGTTGCCAGCAGGTTCCTCTGTCCATGGAATTCTCCAGGCAAGAATCCTGGAGTGGGTTGCCATTCCCTTCTCCAGGTAATCTTCCCAACTCAGGAATTGAACTCAAGTCTCCTGCGACTCCTGCGTTGGCAGGTGGGTTCTTTACCACTGAGCCACCCGACTGAAAAGACATTATGTAGTTAGTGGTGTAATTATTATTATATTTTCCCCACTTCTTACTTAAAAACGCCTTGGATGAATTTATTTTAAGGAAAACTTCAGTTGGTTATTTACATGTTTATTTTTTGGCCATGCTGGGTCCTTGTTTCTGTGCGTGGGCTCTCTCTAGTTGTGGCAAGTGGGGGCTACTCTTCGTTGTGGTGCGTGGGCTTCTCATTGTGGTGCTTCTCTTGCTGGGGAGCACGGGCCCTAGGTGTGTGGCTCCGTAGTTGCAGCTCCTGGGCTCTAGAGCACAGGCTCAGTAGTCGTGGTGCACGGCCTTAGTTGCTCCAGGGCATGTGGGGTCTTCCTGGACCAGGGATCAAACCCATGTCCCCTGCAGTGGCAGATAGAGTCTTATCCACTGGGCCACCAGGGAAAGCCCCTCAGTTGGCTATTTTCAAGTTATAAGACTTTTAAAAATATGTTCTGCCTGCCTAGAAAAATGGTCTTTTAATAACATATGGTTTAAGTTCTTTGACTCTTTTTAAGTAATGTACATGTCTATAAAGTGTATGTGTATCCTATCAGGTTTGAAAAAACACAACATTGTTGAGCACATATTCTGTATGGGTGGTCTGTGGGGTGTTGTGGGGAGCTGGGGGAAGGCTCTAATACTGGGACTGGAAGGAGCAGAAAGAGAAAAGAGAGAAAGCCAACTTCCATTTTAGGCCACATTTCATGGAGCGTAGCTTTAATGTATTTTCATGAGGGAACTGTGGAGTGTAAGTCACACATCAGTCATCCCCACCTGATGTGTTTCATACCTCCATATCCACAGTGAGTACCAAGCAGTGCCAGTAGCCTCAGGGAAGTCTCCTTCCAGAAGAAGAGCTGCAGGTATTGGGCTGGCTGTTGAAAGCCCATGAAAGTTGAGGCAGGGACACACACAAACCCATAGAAAGGGATCATTATGCCTTCTATAGCAAGTGTGGCCTGTTTTGCCTGATAGTAAACTATACATCATCTCCGATCAGAAGACTTATGATATGATGATACTATTTCTACTTAATCCTGCTAAGGCGTGATACAGTCATATTGTTGCACCCTTCTCAGTTCAGTTCAGTTGCTCAGTTGTGTCTGACTGTTTGAGACCCCATGGACTGCAGCACGCCAGGCTTCCCTGTCCATCACTAACTCCCAGAGCTTTCTCAAACTCATGTCCATCAAGTTGGTGATGCCATCAAACCATCTCTTTCTGGGCACCCTTCCGTAGGCAGTTGAAATATATAACGCCTTGGAGTAGATATTTAAAATGACTTCTTGAGTCAATAAGGGAATGAATTAATTAGTGGACAAGGAGCAAACAAAATCCAATTTTCAAAAGGTAAAATTTTCCTGGGAAACCCTGTACATGAAATAAGAAACTATAGTTCAAGACTTAAGGAATGCAATCTTAATTTTTTCCCCTTAATAAATTCCTCATGAAAAATACATCTCGTAAGCCTATCATTTTCAAAACTGGATGCTTTCTAGTGGTTTTCTTTCCTGCCTGAATAGAACCTCTCCAGGCACTTGGCAAATCTCCCTGAGGAGAATGGTTCTTTCTTTTAATGATTGATTCATTAGATGCATATTTTTGGAGGGCCTGGGAGCCTTAGGAGTTCAAGGACATCTGCTCCCTCCCCTGAAGGAGCACACAGAGTAGCAGGAGCTACAGCCTCACTGCACATGAATTATAATCACAGGCCACACACAGGAGGGTCTCTTTATTGAAGGTGTTGGGGAGATGCTACAGAGAAAATGTGTGTTGGTGTTTGTATGCTAAGTTTGCATATGCCAGGTGAAGAGGGAGGGGATTGGGATTCTAGTCAGGGTTATTGCTCACATGAAGGCAAGAATAACAATGTTGTTCTGTTTAGTCGCTCAGTTGTGTCTGACTCTTTGTGATCCCATGGACGGTAGCCCTCCAGGCTCCTCTGTCCATGGGATTCTCTGGGCAAGAATACTGGAGTGCGTTGCCATTTCCTTCTCCAGGGGATCTTCCTGACCTCAGGATCAAACCCCCATCTCCTGCATTGGCAGGTGGATTCTTTACCACTGAGCCACCTGGGAAGCCCCAGGAATAATAGTAATATCTAGCTAATATTTATCAAGGGCTGCTTCTGTGCGCAACACTATTGTTGTTCAGTCATTAAATCATGTCGGACTCTTTGCGACCCCATGGACTGAAGCACATCAGGCATCGCTGTTTGTCATTATCTCCTGGAGTTTGCTCAAGTTCATGTCCATTGAGTACCAAGCCCAATTTACCTTGATTCATGGATATAACTTTCCAGATTCCTATGAGACATTGTTGTTCACAGCATCGGACTGTACCTTCACCACCAGACACACCCACAACTGAGCGTCATTTCCCTTTCTGCTCGGGCACTTCATTCTTTCTGGAGCTATTAGTAATCGCCCTCTGCTCTTCCCCAGTAGCATAGTGGACACCTTCCCACCTGGGGGGGCTCCTCTTCCAATGTCATATCTTTTTGCCTTTTTGTACTGTTCATGGGGTTCTCGCGGCAAGACTACTGGAGTGGTTTTCCATTTTCTCCTCCAGTGGACCACGTTTTGTCAGAATTCTTCCCTACAACCCCTCCTGTGAATTAACATACTGAAAGACTTTGTGGTCCAGCAGGAGTATAACTGAGGAGGTAGAATCTGATTGTGAAAACTCTTGTGTGGTGAGGTTCATAAATGTTGTCAGAGTAATTAAATCATGAACTGATTTCCGGGTGTCACCAAACAAATCTGAGCACTGGGATGTGTGTGAAGCCCAACAAATGAAAACGTTGGAGTTTGGAGCAGAGGAAGGTTTATTGCAGGGCCATTCAAAGAGACTGGTGACTTGTGCTCAAAAACCTTGAACTCCCTGATAGTTTGTGGAAGATTTTATAGGCAAATTTTGGGGTGAGGGCTGCAGGTACGACTTTCTTCTTGGTGGTGGTGAGGTAACAGGTGATGCTCCAGGAATCTTGTGCTCAGCCTGAAGTTATTATACCATCCTCCACCTGGATGGGGGTCTTAGTTTGGGCAGAACTCAAAGATATTGTTACCTATCTTCTTCGAGCAGGAACCGGGACCCTGCTTTAATTATTTCACTATTGTCTCTTGATTGTTCTTCCTTTGTCTCTGCATTTCCTTACTTTCCTGATTAGCAACTGTTTGAATTTGCCTTTTGGAACTTAGGAAGTTCTAGGAGGCTGATGACATTTTCGTTCAAACTAGAAACAGGAAGAAGATAATCATTTGTACTTGGCGAGGGCTCCACAGGGTCCTGCTTGGTTTCACTGGCTTACTAAAGAAGTTTGAACAAGGAGCAGAATATCGTGTACTCTGGGAGGTGATTACAATCGTGCATGTATCCATGATACAAAAGACTAGCCACGTGCAGGACCTTAACATCAGAAAATATTAAACATAAGTGCTAGGGATTACCTGTCTCAAACATAGCCTAACTGAAACAGGAGGGAAGGGAACAGGGCACAACCTTTGAAAGAATGACATAGACCAAGGGCACAGCATAAACTGATTAGAACAAAATGAGTCCAAGATAGCAGACTAGTCAACTTGACTAGACCTTTATCCTCAGTATACACTGATTGAAACACATCAGTAAGCTAAATGACACACTCAGAGGCACCATGACAGCTCCAAGGTTGACCATCAAAGACCAAACGGTGGGCTGTGGTCCAACCCCTGGAAATCCTCACCCCTTCCCCAAAATAGGTGGAATAAACCTCCCACTCATTCAGTTCAGTTCAGTTGCTCAGTCATGTCCAGCTCTTTGCGACCCCATGGACTGCAGCATGCCAGGCCTCCCTGTCCATCACCAACTCCTGAAGCTTACTCAAACTCCTGTCCATTGAGTTGATGATGCCATAGCAAACCATCTCAACTTCTGTCATCCCTTTCTCCTCCTGCCTTCAGTCTTTCCCAGCATCAGGGTCTTTTCAAATGAGTCCGTTCTTCGCATCAGGTGGCCAAAGTATTGGAGTTTCAGCTTCAGCATCAGTCCTCCCAATGAATATTCAGGAATGATTTCCTTTAGGATGGATTGGTTGGATCTCCTTGGTGTCCAAGGGACTCTCAAGAGTCTTCTCCAACACCGCAGTTCCCACTCATTAGCCTATGAAATTACCCAGCCCATAAAAGCTAACCACACCACATTTTGAGGCTGCACTCACCCTCTGTGAAGGCCCGCACTCCGTGAGGTGTTTCTCTCTGAATAAATCCACTTCTCACCCATCACTTTGTTTCTCACTGAATCCTTTCTGAGATGAGACATCAAAAACCTGAGCTTCATTATGTTCTGAAACTAAAAGGAGGAAACAGAACAGGCTCTATCTTGAAAGTAGGACTCCAGCTCGGGCCGGACTGTGGACTTTGAACTATATGCCCAGTATCTATGGAAATGACATACCAACTGGAAAACCAGGCCCCTGGAAGGAAGAGCCCCAGGGCTCATACCTAGACTCTGTACAGCCTAAAAGAATACCCTAATTATCTGTGTAACCGAATAGAATCATACATTCTATTATGCTGATTTGGGTATGACCACAGGCCTATTGATAATTGTCCACTGTTAACTACCTAGGCTTAAGGCATATGAATCACAGGTTTACTTTCATTGTATCTTTCTTTTCCTTTGTTCAGACTAGTTTCAGGGAATTTGGGGAGGCGGGTTTGGGCACGTACCCTTAGGGTATATAAAGTTTTCGCAAAAACTGGCTGGTGTCCTTGGCTAAGAGGAGACTCTGCCTTGGGCCCACCAGTGTAATACACTGCACTCCACTATCTGCATTGTCCTTCTGAGTGAGTTTGTTTCCCGGAACACATGGCTACAACAAAACCAGGTCTGTGATCTCAGTTCGGAGACTGTGAATTGGGGCTGGGTTCAAGTCACAGCCATGTGGGTTAAGTCTCAAACTGAGTTTTGGCTGAGTGTGAGTTCTGACACATGGGTTCAAGTCCCAATCTGAGGTATATAGTTTCAAAACTACTGAGTAGAACATGGGTCACACTCATAACCTTAATCTTATCTCAGTCACTTGTTTGAGGACTCTAGAACAGCCCCTTCAACCTGTAACGTACCTATGAATAGTCTAAGGATCATACCTAAATACAGATTCTGAGTTAGTAGGTTTGGGGTAGAGCCAAAGATTCTATACTTCTAATAAATTCTTAAGTAATGCCAGTGCTTCTGGTCCTTATACCACACTTCGAGTAACAAGACTAGTTCACTGCTTCACTGCAATCACTTGGGAAATTCTTGAAACTGCTTGTACTGGATTCCACCCACATAAATTCTGATTTAATGTGTCAGGGGTGTGGCCTGAGCATTAGAAGCTTTTAGAATTCCCAAGGTGATTCCAATAAACAGCACAAACTGAGAACCATCCCAGTTAGATATAAATGCACTCGCAAATGACCAGGGGTTATTTGTGACATGTAGGCAAAGTACCATTTAGAGGAAGAAAAAAAAATGTTGAGATGATTTTGGAAAGTGGAAGAACTATTGTTTCTTGTTGGAACAGAACACTTAATGTTTTGTTCTAATGAACAAAAATTGCCAAGACATGCAAATGAAGTTTCATACTGCAGTAGTCAACCATTTAGGCTTCGTATTAATAACTTAGCAATTAGGATCGAAAGTATATCCTTTAAACACTTACCTACATTATAATACTGAATTCTCAGTAAAAAAAAATTTCATTTAAAAAAGCAATATGTGCTCATGGTAGGAATTAAACCCAACACCTAAGGAGATATAACATTTTCATATATTCCTTCCATAATTTTATGCATTTACACAGGTGTCTTAAATTTTTAACTGTGAAAGTGCTGTATTTTCTATTAAAAGTACCATAAAATATAGTTTTTTTAAAAAAATAGTGGCCCCTTAAAAAATCTTTATTATAGTATAGTTGGTTTATAATGTTGTATTAGTTTCAAGTAGACAGCAAAGTGAACCAGTTATGCACGTACACTTATCCACTCTTTGTTAGATTCTTTGCCCATATAGGTTATTACAGAGTATTGAATAGAGTTCTCTGTGCTATACAGTAGGTCCTTATTAGATATTTATAATGGCTACATTCATAGACTGTTGTTTATCTAGTATTCAATTACTTTTTCTAAATCAGCATGGGACATAATATCCTTACCCTTCTTTGACAGAGTGGTTCATCATAGTATATGTGTCACAGCAGAACTTAAATGTTGTTTAGTTCCTCAGTTGTATCTGACTGTTTGTGACCCCCTGGACTGTTAGCCCGCCAGGCTCCTCTGTCCATGGGATTTCCTAGGCAAGAATACTGGAGTGGGCCCATTTCCTTCTCCAGGGGATCTTCCTGACTCAGGGATGGAACCTGACTCTCCTGTATTGGCAGGCAGATTCTTACCACTGACCTCCCTGCAAAGCCCTGACCTTAAATCATTAAATTAAATAATTAAATAACTTTTACTTGACTGGCACACACTCTCTCATTTTTATTTTTTCATACACTCTCATTTCTAAAAGCAAAGACCTATAGTGAAGTCTCATATTAAAATTATGTAACTATAAATGACAACTAAATTATGTTACAGAGATGTTTCTGTTAATGAGTTGGATTCTCCCTTCCCTTTGAACAAATGGGGCTTAGCTTAAAAGCATACAGCAGTTTCTTATCTTGCTTGGTTATTCATACCTCTAGTTGCTAATTTGGATGTTGGGACTTCTGCCAAAGAGATGTATAGAAATTGCTCAAGACCTGACATACTTAAAATAGCTCAAGCCAACCAATGGAAACAGCCTTTGGCAGAGAAGGTGCAATCAGCTTTGCTCTGAGTTGTCTGAAGGAGGAATAGTCATCTTTCTTCTTATAGCAATGATTGAACAGTAACTCTGATTATTCAGTTTTGCAGAGTGCTAGTGATGGCTATTTACAATTTACTCAGGGGCTTCCCAGATGGCAGTAGTGGTAAAGAACACACCTGCCAATGCAGGGGACGTAAGAGACTCGGGTTCAATCTCTAGATCGGGAAGGTTCCCTGGAGGAGGGCCCGGCAACCCATTCCAGTATGCTTGCCTAAAGAATCCCATGGACAGAGGAGTCTGGCAGGCTACATTCCATAGGGTTGCAAAGACTCAGACTCTACTGAAGTGACTTAGCACTCACACATGCAGCTAGCACTTAGTGACTGTATTACTGAATTAAAGTTCTCTGAATACTTCATGTACATAATCAGTGGTGAGACTTTGAAAATGGTATATAATCATTCTCTTATTATTTTTTGATTGGATGATATTAAAACTGTATCCTTATTGGACACTATGTATCCTCCAACTCTGAAGGTCACCACAATCCTAAATTCGCTATTTTTATTCATATCTTTATAATTTATGCCCTTATATATATATATAAATATATGTATAATCTATATATGTGTATATTGTTCAGTTGCTAAGTCACTTCTGACTGTTTGCAATCCCATGGACTGCAGCACGCCTGGCCACCCTGTCATTCACTGTCTCGCAGAGTTTGCTCAGATTCATGTCCATTGAGTCAGTGATGCTATATAGCCATCTCATCCTCTGTTGTCCCCTTCTCCTCCTGCCCTCAATTTTCCCAGTATCAGGGTCTTTTCCAGTGAGTCAGTTCTTCACATCAGCTGGCCAAAGTATTGGAGCTTCAGTTCCAGCACAGTCCTTCCAATGAATATTCAGGACTGATTTCCTTTAGAAGTGGTTTGATCTCCTTGCAGTCCAAGGGACTCTTAAGAGTCTTCTCTAGAACCACTGTTCAAAATACTTTGGTGCTCAGCCTTCTTTATGGTCCAACTCTAATATCCATACATGAGTACTAGAAAAATCATAGCTTTGGCTATATAGATCTTTGTCAGCAAAGTGATGTCTCTGCTTTTTAATGTATGTATGTATATATATATATGCGTATGTGTGTTTATATATATATAATATGCATATATGCATGTTGATAAACTATACACAAATGGATTTATTGTGCATACATTTTTACCTTACTTTTTTGATCAGCGTAGAGTTTTGAGGTCTATCTCTATTGATGCATGTAGTTCTAGTTCATTAATTTTCTTCATTGTATGGTATTTCATTATATGACTGTGGTATGCCTATTATACTTACCCATTTTACACTGATGGATATTAGAGCTGTTTTACTCTTTTTCCTACCAAAATAATGCTGTAGACATCTAATCATTTTTATGTATGAGAGTTTCTTTAGGGAGTATACCTAGGATCTGAATTACTGGGTATTAAAATATACATGTCATATGTTTTACTAGGTAATGCCAAATTAAAAAAAAAGTGATTGAGGCAACTTGTCCTTACAAGCAGTAACTGAGAGGTTGCAGTGATTTACACTTCATCAACCCATGATATTATAAAAACTTTAAAATTTTGTCAATATAATTAATATGAAATAGTGTCTCATGATTGCTTTAATATTCATCTCCCACATTGCATCATTGCTCTGTTCATTGGTCAGTGAGTCTTTCTGGCCTGTGAATTGATGGTTCATATCTTTTGCCCACTTTTGCTTGGGTTGTCTTTCTTATATTTATAGCAGCTTTTCTTCTATTCTTATTAATTCTGTCAGTAATATGTGTTCTAAAATGTTCATAATCTGTGTCTTGTCATTGTCTTGTGGTATCTTCTGATGAATAGACCTTTTTAATATAAACTTTTCCAACTTCTCAGTCTTTTCCAATATGGTTGATACTTTTAAAGTCTGTTTAAGAACCCCTTCCCAGGGACTTCTCTGGCAGTTCAGTGGTTAAGACTCCACTGCAGAGGGTGCAGGTTTGATCCCTGGTTGGTGAACTAAGATCACATATGTCATGTGGCCAGAAAAGAAAGAAAAAGAACCCCATCTCTACCTCAAATCAGAGTTTTCAAATGAGTCGGTTCTTCCCAACCCTGATGTTGGGAAAGATTGAAGGTAGGAGGAGAAGGAGACGACAGAGGATGAGATGATTAGATGGCATCACTGACTCAATGGACATGAGTTTGGGTAAACTCCGGGAGTTGGTGATGGACAGGGAGGCCTGGTGTGCTGCAGTTCATGGGGTCACACAGAGTTGAACACGACTGAGCAACTGAACTGAACCTCAAATCACAGAAAAAAATTTGTTTTATTAACTTCTAATTTCCTTCTCAAAATTTTAAAGTTTTAATTATCACAATCTATCCAAATTGTTTTTTATGTATGCCATGAAGTATTGATTCAATTTTTATCTATTGTTAACCAATTACCCCACTCCACTTATTAAGCCATTTATCCTTTCTGAGTTGCAATGCCATTTCTATCACATGTAAAGTTTCTATATATACACAGGTCTGTTTTCTGAATTTCTAGTCAGTCCATTTATCTATCTCTGCATCAGTACTACTGTGTATTAGATATTATAACTTTCTAATGAATCTTGATATCTGACAAAGCAATGCCTTCTCTCTAGCTCTTTTCAAAGTAATTCCAGCTATTCCTGATCCTTTGTTCTCCCATATTAATTTTAAAATCAGCTTCTAAAGTCCCAGGAAAATGTGATTGAAAATCTCATTGAAATTGCATAGAATGTATTGATTAATATGTGGAGTGGACATCTTTAAAATATTGAGTGTTCTTATCCATTGATATGATTTATCTCTACATTTGTTTAGACCTTTATCATCTTTGAATCATTTAAAATTTTTTGGCATAGAAGTTTGCCTGAACTTTTGCTAGATTTATCCCTTCCATATATTTAAAGATATATTTTTATTGGTAATGTTGATCATCATCCATCTTGGAAATTACCTTTTCTAACTATTTATTGCTGGTGTATAAGACTGCACTTGATTTTTGGGTATTGCCCATATATCCAGAAACATTGCTGAAGTCTTTTTTATTCATTCTAATAATATATCAAATTAGCATTTTAAGGTGTGAATAAATTTTAATCATTTTTCTGAATACTAAGTATAATATATGGTCATTCTTTAAAAAAATCAGAAAGCCCCCAAAGAAAATCCTTGTAAATGGTTTGTCTTTTTTAAATTTATTTCATGTTGGTTGTCTTCTTACCTTTCTTCATTCCTTCCTTAAAAAAAAAAAAAACTTTCACTACAGAAAATTACCAACATATATAAAAGTAGACAGAAGAGTATAATGAATATTCATGTTTTAATCTTCCAATATCCACAAGTACCAACTCATGGTTTACCTTTACAGTGCATTCCCTAACCCACTCTTTGCTCTGCTTCCCAGATTATCTTGAAACAAATCTCAAACACCATATAATTACATCTGTAAATATTTCAGTATGTATCTTTGAAACAGTGGTTCTCAGTTTGCGGTCCCCATATCAACAGATTCAGCATCATCTGGGAACTCATCTTAAATGCAAATTCTTCAGTTCAGTCGTTCAGTTTTGTCTGACTCTGTGCAACCCTATGGACTGCTGCACTCCAGGCCTCCCTGACCATCACCAACTCCCGGAGTTTACTCAAACTCATATCCATCAAGTCATGATGCCATCCAACCATCTCATCCTCTCTCGTCCACTTTTCCCCCTGCCTCCAATCTTTCCCAGCATCAGGGTCTTTTCCAGTGAATCTGTTCTTCACATCAGGTGGCCAGAGTATTGGAGTTTCAGCTTCAGCATCAGTCCTTCCAATGAATATTCAGGCCTGATCTCCCTTAGGATAGACAGGTTGGATCTCCTTGCAGTCCAAGGGACTCTCAAGAGTCTTCTCCAACACCACAGATCCACCAAATCAAAAGCTCTGGGGGTGGGGTCTCAGGAATGTTTTGTTTTGTTTTATTAACTTATCTTAATTGGAAGCTAATTACTTTGCAATATTGTGGTGGTTTCTGCCATACATTGACATGAATCAGCCATGGGTGAACATGTGTCCCCCTGTCCCAAACCCCCCTCCTCCCTCCCTCCCTCCACATCCCATTCCTCTGGGTCGTCCCAGTGCACTGGCTTTAAGTGCCCTGTTTCATGCATGGAACTTGGACTGGTCATCTATTTCATGTATGGTAATATGCATGTTTGAGCATTATTTGGCATTGCCTTTCTTTGGGATTGCAATGAAAACTGACCTTTTCCAGTCCTGTGGCCACTGCTGAGTTTTCTCAAATTTATGGCATATTGGGTACAGCACTTTCACAGCATCATCTTCCAGGATTTGAAATAGCTCAACTGGAATTCCATCACCTCCACTAGCTTTGTTTGTAGTGATGCTTTCTAAGGCCCATCTGACTTCACATTCCAGGATGTCTGGCTCTAGGTGAGTGACCACTCCATCATGATTATCTTGGTTGTGAAGATCTTTTTGTACAGTTCTTCTGTGTATTCTTGCCACCTCTTCTTAATATCTCCTGCTTCTGTTAGGTCCATACCATTTCTGTCCTTTATCGAGCCCATCTTTGCATGAAATGTTCCCTTGGTATCTCTAATTTTCTTGAAGAGATCTCTAGTGTTTCCCATTCTGTTGTTTTCCTCTACTTCTTTGCATTGATCACTGAAGAAAAGTTTCTTATCTCTCCTTGCTGTTCTTTGGAAGTCTGCATTCAGATGCTTATATCTTTCCTTTTCTCCTGTGCTTTTCACTTCTCTTCTTTTCTCAGCTAGTTGTAAAGGCTCCCCAGACAGCCATTTTCCTTTTTTGCATTTCTTTTCCATGGGGATGATCTTGATCCCTGTCTCCTGTACAATGTCATGAACCTCCATCCATAGTTCATCAGGCCCTCTGTCTATCATATCTAGTCCCTTAAATCTATTTCTCTCTTCCACTGTAGAGTCAGAAGGGATTTGATTTAGGTCATACCTGAATGGTCTAGAGGTTTTCCCTACTTTCTTCAATTTAAGTCTGAATTTGGCAGTAAGGAGTTCATGATCTAAGCCACAGTCAGCTCCTGGTCTTGTTTTTGTTGACTTTATAGAGCTTCTCCATCTTTGGCTGCAAAGAATATAATCAATCTGATTTCGGTGTTGACTATCTGCTGATGTCCATGTGTAGAGTCTTCTCTTGTGTTGTTGGAAGACGGTGTTTGCTATGACCAGTGTGTTCTCTTGGCAAAAGTCTATTAGCGTTTGCCCTGCTTCATTCGGTATTCCAAGGCCAAATTTTCCTTTTACCTCAGGTGTTTGTTGACTTCCTACTTTTGCATTCCAGTCCCCTATAATGAAAAGGACATCTTTTTTGGGTGTTAGTTCTAAAAGGTCTTGTAGGCCTTCATAGAACCGTTCAACTTCAGCTTCTTCAGCAATACTGGTTGGGGCATAGGCTTGGATTACTGTGATATTGA
This sequence comes from Capra hircus, assembly GCF_001704415.2. Taxonomy (NCBI): domain Eukaryota; kingdom Metazoa; phylum Chordata; class Mammalia; order Artiodactyla; family Bovidae; genus Capra; species Capra hircus. Next base: position 32,727,147 of record NW_017189516.1, on the reverse strand, counting down.
ATGGTTTTCCTTGGAAATGAACAGAGATCATTCTTTCATTTTTAGATTGCATCTAAGTACTGCATTTCGGATTCTTTTGTTGACCATGATGGTTACTCCATTTCTTCTGAGGGATTCCTGCCTGCAGTTGTAGATGTAATGGTCATCTGAGTTAAATTCACCCATTCCAGTCCATTTTAGTTCGCTGATTCCTAGAATGTCAACGTTCATTCTTGCCATCTCCTGTTTGACCACTTCCAATTTGCCTTGATTCATGGACTTAACATTCCAAGTTCCTATGCATTATTGCTCTTGACAGCATCGGATCTTGCTTCTATCACCAGTCACATCCACAGCTGGGTATTGTTTTTGCTTTGGCTCCATCCCTTTATTCTTTCTGGAGTTATTTCTCCACTGATCTCTAGTAGGATATTGGGCACCTACTGACCTGGGGAGTTCCCCTTACAGTATCCTATCATTTTGCCTTTTCATACTGTTCATGGGGTTCTGAAGGCAACAATACTGAAGTGGTTGGTCATTCCCTTCTCCAGTGGACCACATTCTGTCAGATCTCTCCACCAATACCCTGTACTCATCTCACATACTCAAAATTCTCCAAGCCAGGCTTCAGCAATATGTGAACCGTGTGAGCGTCCAGATGTTCAAGCTGGGTTTAGAAAAGGCAGAGGAACTAGAGATCAAATTGCCAACATCCGCTGGATCATGGAAAAAGCAAGAGAGTTCCAGAAAAAACATCTATTTCTGCTTTATTGACTATGCCAAAGCCTTCGACTGTGTGGATCACAATAAACTGTGGAAAATTCTGAAAGAGATGAGAATACCAGACCACCTGACCTGCCTCTTGAGAAACCTATGTGTACGTCAGGAAGCAACAGTTAGAACTGGACAGGGAATAACAGACTGGTTCCAAATAGGAAAAGGAGTACGTCAAGGCTGTATATTGTTACCTTGCTTATTTAACTTATATGCAAAGTACATCATGAGAAACGCTGGGCTGATAGAAGCACAAGCTGGAATCAAGATTGCTGGGAGAAATATCAATAACCTCAGATATGCATATATATTACCATATGTAAAATAGATGACTGTGTGAGTTCGATGCATGATGCAGGGCACCCAGAGCTGGTGCTCCTGGACAACCTAGAGGGATGGGGTGGGTGGGAGGTAGGAAAGAAAGTCTGCACAGCAGGAGGTACCTAAAATCCCTCTGTGACCTGGACTAGATACAAAGTCAGCAAGAGTTAGGGTTAAATATGGTTCCTTGTGGTGCTGGCCATTGTGGTTTAGTCCTGCAGCTGAGGGACCTCACCAAAGATCCCAGCTTACATAGTTTCTCCAGACCTCCTTTTGCAAAACCCTACCATCTGCAATTCTAACATGCTCACCCCTGAGGGGGCCTGCTGAGTCTCTTTCCTAGAAAGGCACACTATGTAGATAGCTCTTTAGAGGAAGGGAACTCATAAAGCATTCTCTCAAAATCCAAAACTACACTAGCTGAAAACCATGGTCTTCAGAACCTGAGTCCTGTATTGATTGGTTGCAGAGAGGTTTGGTTTAACAAGCCTGACTTTATCTATTTGGACTTACTTCTGAACTAGGCAGTGATAAGGACCCCAAGGAATGTATTTCTCAAAGCTGACTGTGGTTGCAGGGACCTTCTTTCCCCACTCAATCCCTAACTTCAGAATGATTTAACAACCAGCTGCCATTGGGCCTGGAGCTTCTACAACATCTTCTAGAATGTGATGGTTTAAAAGGACTGTTGTTTATGATGAATGTGCTGGTGACCTCAGCTTCTTCATTGCAAATGAGAATAACCTGATCTGAAGAGGCATATTGGGCGCAAGCTTGAAGTTACTTGGCCTTCTGGTTGAGTCAAGGTTGTTTAACCTGCAAGGAACAGAAACAGACTTAGTCGGGCAGCAGGCGACCTCATGGACGTGGCACCGAGCCTCAGGGGAGCTGAAACCCGAGAGGGCTTCTGTAATCTGGTTGAGGCCTTTCCGGAAACCATCACTGCAGGAGTTCCTGGTCCTTCACATGGAAGCTCCACAGTTCCTGTGATTTGACCACACTCACCATGTCTGCTGCTTCGTGTTTTCTCACCAACTCGCTCGCTCTTCTAATTTCCTGGAGAAAGTCTGATAAGCTCTAGGGGGTGTCTGAGTTTGCATCTTCCCCCAGAATATATACTAAGAAAAGGGTTGAATGCAAGCAGTGTAGTTTTGGAGTGAAAACAGGAAGCACAGAGAGGGAAAAGCGAGAGAAAGGGTGGAAGTTCAGTAAAAGAGGAAGTAAGTTACTGCTGTGGAGCTTGATTCTCCAAGGGACCCTCTGAGAGAATGGGGATCATGCTGCAGAACTGTCCTTCCAAGAGGGTGAGGAAACTGGGCATGTACCCAGTTCCACCTGTCACCCTGCTAAATATTCATCACCTTTTAAGATCATGCCTTTGAATTTTTAAAATATTTATTTTATTTATTTGACTCTGCCGGGTCTTAGTTGTGCTGTGTGGAATCTAGTTCCCTGACCAGGGATGGAACCTGGGGCCCCCTGTGTTAGGAGTGCAGAGTCTTAGCCACTGAACCACCAGGGAAGTCCCTGATGACTTTTTTTTTTGGCTGTCTGAGAATTTCTTTATTTCTCCTTACATTTTATATTTTTCTTTTCCTGGTAAACTTTTTTTTAAATTAACTCATTACAAAAGAGTAGAATAAATACCCTATATGGCCTCCAGGAAATCATTCACATATTCCAATTACATGTAAGAGTTTTTTTTGTTTGTTTGTTTTCCTATTCATGCTGGAGTTGAAAATAAATCATCTCTGTTTCCCTCCTTGAGCCCCAAACCAATTGAGACAAGACAGAAGTATCCAATGGATGAGATAAAAATATCAGCTCTGTCACTCTTAAGATTGAATTATAGAATGAAACTGAATGTATGGCCATAAGGAGTCTCCCAGAACCTCCCTTCCTGACAAGGCTTGAGAAAATGTAGCCTCTCACTTGTGGGGGAAAGTCTTTCCTGGTGAACTTGCCACGTGGAGTTTGTGAAGGGGCAGGGGCAGATACATACAGACAGAGACAGTGAGAGACACACACAGAGATACACAGAAAGAGAGACACACATACACACAGAGAAACACAGAGACAGACACACAGAGAGACAGAGAGACACAGAGAAACAGGAGGGAAGGAGGGATGGGGCAGGGGTAAAGCTGGGTCTTCTGAGAGGTAGACTCTGAGACCCAGGAGTGCAAAAATTTTGTTGAGAGTTTAAGTTTTGAAAGATGAAAAAGGAAGAAAGCACAATAGGGCAGGAGAGCCTGGGATCTCAATGCACATTTGACAAAGCCCCTGCTAACCCATGGGGACATCCAAAGCACACCTTGTCTCTTAAAGGGGTACCACCTTAGGCAGAAATGGCCAGGCCTTGGCACTCCCACTGTGTTTAGTTATGGGTTGGGGCTGCCCAAGGAGAAGAACATGGTTTTCAAAATCTGGAGGCTGTCAACTAACTTGACTTGTTGCCACTCACTGGCAAGTTCTTTCTTGAAGGCGGATCTGAGCGGCACCCCTCCAGGGCTGCCACGTAGACCTATTGTGTTTGTTTGCTTAGTGTCTTTGTTTAGAAAAGTTATTCCTTCACACTTGAAGAGAAGCGGACCAGGGAGCAGAGAGAAGCAGGAAATGGTGCTCCCATGCGCTTCTTTCTCGAGGAATGAAGTGGAAACCCAGAAAGAAATACCGATGAAGGAGAAGTCCTTGAGACATAAGAAATAGTTCCCTCTGCTTCTTGCAACTAATACCATATAACCCCACTTGCCTTCTCCAAAGGTCCTGTTACCTGGTGCAGTTTTTATGTTGCTAAACTGGAGATCTGGAGGGGACTCAGCAGTGTAGCAAGACAGAAGAGAAAATAAGTAGGGATAGGGTTGACAAGAATGGAGTCAGTGATGCTGGACACTGAAGGACAGAGAGAAGATCGTTATATCAAGGAAGGCTAAGAAGAGATTTGGGAGACGATAAATGTCAGAGATACTAACATTGATTACTTTGGGTGGCATGATACGGATTCCTTCTTGATTTCTACTGTGGAATCTCAAGTCTACATTGGCCTCAAATGCTGCTATTGTGAGAGTGCATTCTTCAGAGGGTCCTCAAAGAGTTATGGACATGTATGTCTGGATGGATATACCATGCAGCAGCACTGAGTAGCTGAGACATGGTCAATATCAGGTCTGCATGATGCCAAAACCTACACGCTCAACTGCTAGGCTTACTGTTGTTGGTTGACTTCCAAAGAGGGTGGCAGTGGTTCACAAAGTCAGTGAAACAGCCTGGAAATTGTTTTGTCCCAAATACGCCAGAACTGTGGAGGTCCTTCTTTCATGGGCTTCCCTAGTAGCTCAGCTGGTAAAGAATATGCTTGCAATGCAGGAGACCCTGGTTCGATTCCTGGGTCAGGAAGATCCACTGGAGAAGGGATGGGCTACCCATTCCAGTATTCTCAGGCTTCCCTGGTGGCTCAGCTGCTAAAGAATCTGCCTGCAGTGTGGGAGACCTGGGTTCGATCCCTGGGTTGGGAAGATCCCCTGGAGAAGGGAAAGGCTACCCACTCCAGTATTCTGGCCTGGAGAATTTCATGGACTACGTAGTCCATGGGGTCGCAAAGAGTCGGATGCAACTGAGTGGCTTTCACTTTCTTTTATGGGCTTGTGTTCCAAAACACGGGGTGTGGACCCAGAAAGTATAGACCCACGCTTGTTCTCCATAGTTGCTCCAGAGTAACTACCTGGTTAGTCAACTCCTGAGGGTTCACATGACCTGACAAAGAGGATAGCCATGATTGTCCATATCCTTGAATTCAGCTGTTACTATTGTGTTGATCCTGGATCCCCTGGAATAGGTTACAGGTGATCAGAAGCAGTGACTCTGGGTGGAACTACAAGCCCAAACAGCCAAACCAGAAGAAAACGCAGTGTCTGGTGAAGAGCAGTGGAGAGAAGCGGAAAGCACAAATGCTGGATACCTAAGATGAATACTCGCAAACCCTCCAATCACCACCACTATTACTACTAGTAACAGATTGATCTTAGGGGTCAGAAGAGGTCTGTTTCTATCTCTTCCTTTGCCCCTAGGCTGAAGTGATTATTGCTCACCCTACTTCTGTCTAAACCCCACTGCTTCTGGTTCTCTCTGGTCCTCATCCTCTGGCCTCATTGCCCACTATCTTCTTCCACTGCTAGTCCACTTTCTGCGCTTCCAGAGGCCAGCCTTTGGTCTCCTGTTATAATAACCATGGCAGTACGGGGCACATAGTGTCCCGAACCGCTGTAGACAGAAGCGAAACAAGAATGGGACAAGTGTTGACCTCACCTCAGGTTAGCAAGCCCCATGTTTCCTTTTTTTCATTATATACGTATGTATATTTAATTCTTGTATAATATATGCATATGTATTGCTGATTTACAGGGTTTTTATTTCTGCTGTGCATACATACATTCTTTTTAAAGTGTTCTTTTCTATTATGATTGATTATAAAAATTGAATATAGTTCCCTGTGCTATACAGTAGGACCTTGTTATTTATCCATTCTGTGTATAAAATTTACATCTGCTAACCTTAACCTTCCCTCCACTCCTTCCCCACCCCTTCCCCTTGGCAACCATGTCCCCGATTCTGTTTCTATTTCATAGATAGGTTCCTTTGTATCGTATTTTAGATTCCACATTTAAATGACATCATATGCTATTTGTCTTTCTCTGTCTGACTTACTTCACTCAGTATGACAATCTCTAGGTCCATTCCTGTTGCTGCAAATGGCATTATTTTGTTCTTTCTATGGCTGAGTAATACTCCATGGTACATGTATCTTCTTTACTCATTCATCTGTCAATCAGTGGACATTTATGTTGCTTCCATGCCTTGGCTATTGTGAATAGTGCTGCAATGAACACTGGAGTGCATGTATCTTTCTGAGTTACAATACGAGGTGTGTTCTGTCAAGAAGTTGCTCTTAGTGATCCTTCTCATTTATGCAGATTTTACTGGCTTTCTTCCCTTCCCTGCTTTACTTTTGTGCTTCCTTACTAGTAGTTCTAGGGATTATCTGCCAAGTAAACACTTGCATTTAAACCATTTTCTCAGGATCACTTCTGGAAGAAGAAAACCCTAGAAAACAGTTTAACTTGCCTGACTCACTGCTTGCTAAGCAGTCTTTTGATTTGTATTTAGTTACCTTAGTGGCTCACAGGTTAAAGCGTCTGCCTGCAATGCGGGAGACATGGGTTCGATCCCTGGGTCGGGAAGATCCCCAGGAGAAGGAAATGGCAACCCACTCCAGTACTCTTGCCTGGAGAATCCCATGGACAGAGGAGCTTGGTGGGCTACAGTCCACGGGGTCGCAAAGAGTCGGACACGACTTCACTTTCACTTTCTTTGCCTTAATGGCTAATTTCTGGTAGAATGTTCTTTGCAGATAATCTGTCTTGGTTATATGTGAGTCTTATCTGGCTGATTAGTGACTCTTTGAAATTTTGTTGGTATAAGTCAGTCTTCTAGAACAGGGATTGGCAAAGGACAACCTGTGTGTCGAATGTGACCAGCCACTTGTTCTTTATAAAGTTTTATTGGGACTCCAGCCACACGTACATATTCTCTGTGGCTGCTTTCTAGATTACAGTAAGAGTTGAGGAGCTGTGACAAAGACCATAAGTCTGTAAATTTAAAATATATTTGCCTTACAGGAAAAGGTTGCTGACCCCTCACAGAAACTGTTCATCTTTCTCAGTGGGTTCACTGAGAAAAAAGAAGTCATGAATTATATTTGTCAGTACGAGGGCCAGAACTTTGACCACTGATATTTCACTAAGCAGCAACATCTAGCATAAAAGCCAGGCTGATCAGCACCCACTCAATTTGCCCCAGTGTTTGGGTATATCATGTCCAGAATCATGTCTTGAGAATTCACAAGTAAACATGAGTAAAAGGGCATGGGTTAGAAGGGAATATTGAGAAAGTGTCTTAAAATGAGGTTCATAAGTGCACTTAAACATTTCTCTCTGAAAGATGTTCTTTCTTGACTGACCTGAGCTTGCTTATCATCCCATTGCACTGCACCCTCTTGATTCTTACAGGCTCAGCATTAATTATTAATCAGTTTGAAAATGGTTGGAGGTCCGCTGTATGTGATGCTACTTCTTGGATGCCATGATTCTAGCTATCTTGAGCTCCTTCCACATGGAGATACTTTCTATTCTTTGTTGTCAATGGTCTAGCCCCCAACAATTGATGAAATAAATATAATAAATGCTCAGTATACATTATCTCATAGCCATCACACAGACTCCTATCCTTGAACCAACATGGTAATAAAACTGGAATCGTTTGCCAAATTCAAAATAATTGTGCATAATAGGTGAGTGATAAGGAACATAGGCTTCAAAAATGCAAACACAGTGGGTGAAATCCTTCATTCTGGCCATCCAGAATGGCCATCCATTCTGGCCATTCATATTTTCAGACATTCGAATGAACAGATTGCCAAGCCACAAAATTTTAAACTTGAACCCCTCCTGAGTAGGTAGTGATGAAAGTAGCAAAGAAAGAAAGAAAGAATGATACATCTTACCCCATTGGGAAATTACCAGATTGCATAAACTTTGTCTTGTTGTGAAATCCTTTTGATAAGAGACTAATTACTAAAAACTTGTTTTTGCTCTATCATCCACAGTCTAGTAGAAGGATGAAAATAGGTAAGGCGATAGTGACATTTAGACATTAGGCAGAATAGCCTACCTTTATTGTCTCCACTATCTCATTTCTATTCATTTTTCAATTCACTGTGATTTGGCCTTTATTTTCAATTAAGTTCAACTTACTGTTTTTTAAGGTTTCCATTACATGTATGCAAGGGTTTAAGGAGAGGGGGAAAAAAGATGTAATCCTTGCACTCAAGGATTCTGTAGTCTATTAAGCAATATAGGCATGTGAAGAAAAAAATTGTCATAAGAGTGGTAAACGTCATTAAAAGAAGTCAGAGTTGTGTTGTTTAAGGGTGGATTTTTAGGTTGAGTTTCCTGTAAACAGAGCTGGAGACAGGGATTTATTGAAGGAGTACACTCAGAGGAAAACTGTGCAGAGGGAAGGGAGGCCGAATAGAAGCAGGAGAAAGAATCAAGGATGTGATCTCAGGCTGAGTCTAGCACGACAGATTTTGGAGCGCAAGTCTCACTGCAGAGATGGGGCAAAACGGTCCAGGCTTTTTGTGTACCTGTCATTGGCTCTTCCGGTTAGCCAAGGCAATGCTGAGAACATCAGAGACATAAGCTGTCAGCTTCAGTGCTCACAAGCGATTGGGGCTTTAGCTGTCCTGGCTGGTCAAGTTGATGTGGGCAGAGCACCAGTAACGTCTGCTAAAAGAGGGTTAGAAAAAGCTACATGATACGTTTATCACTTTGGGCAGCCCAACATCTGAGTACCCTTTCTGTTGAGGGAGAAATGTCAAGACAGATGGAAGATGGGGCTCCACTCCATGTGATGCTTTGCATTTTCTCAGCAGAGTTCTCTGTCCTTCCCCAGAGGCCACTAGACATCCTTCTAAAACTAAAAAATGCCTTTTCTGTTTTGATTAGCCAGAGTCTAGCATTGTGGTTTGCCACCAAGGACCCTGACAGGTTCAGAGATGATGGAAATTGTTAGGTCCTAGATGATTAGAGCCTGAAAAAGATGGGGGTATCCGGTACGAGAAGAGCCCAAGGAGAGGAGAGAGACATTTCAGACTGAGTAAGAGCCAGAGGCCTAGGGTTGACTCTAAGTTTTTTTACTTGCGAGACTACGAGAAGGCATGGCACAACTAGAAGGAGTTTAGAGAAGGGACAGAGGGTTGGTTTGTGTGACTTGTTGAGTCTGAGCTTTTGGGGGGCATTCAGAAGGAGATGTTTCACAGATGACTGTACAAATTTCATGGTCAAGAGGAGTGTCTGGGAGGAGAAAGAGACAGACAGACAAAGATCAGCTCATGGATGTGGCTGAATTGGAGAGGAAATATGTGTAGAACAAGAGTTGAAGAGGCCGACAGCAGAATCCAGGGAATGGTTAGGTCTATATACTTCTCTATAAACAAACCTTAGATAACCATGAAAAGACAAGGGAGGTAAGGAAAGAAGGACACTGTTAAGAACTACATAATGATCAAGCAGGACAGGTGCTGAAGAGAGACCCCTGGTAATGTGGAGTAGAAAGCCAGTGGTTACCTTTGAGAGAAGAGTTTTGGTAGAGTTCCTTTAAGGGAAAACTTCCCCATCTCCTGTGTCAACGTAAATCCTCCATCTCCCCTCTCTTCTCTGGATCTTCTTTTGTTAACTCTATCCCAGACCACTCCAGAATTTTTAACCTTGCCCTCTCTATTGGCTCCTCTGCAGCAAATAAACGTCATTAAAATATCCTTCCCTCTCTTTTCCACTTGTAGGGCTCCAGTTCCTCTTTGAAGACCCAATGTCACCTTAGTGGATGTATCCTACGAGCCAGGTAAGATTCAGACCTTTTTCCTCTCATGCATTCACTTTGTACCTTGTAAGCCTCCTCTTTTATTTATTTATTTTTCAATATTTTTGTCTACTGATTTGGCTGCACCGGAATTCAGCTGCATCATGTGGAACCTTTAGTTGCGACATATGAACCCTTAGTTGCGGCATGTGGGATCTAGTTCCCTGACTAGGGATTGAACCTGGGCCCACTGCATTGGGAGCGTGAAGTCTTAGCCACTGAACCACCAGGGAAGTCCCAAGCCGCCTCTTTTAGATCCTGCTCGAATAGACTTGAGGTATCTCCCTCAAGATGGAAAAGACGTCCATCTTTTCCACCTTACCTGGGAGCAATAAATGTACCCTGCTGCTGCTGCTACGTTGCTTTAGTCGTGTCCGACTCTATGTGACCCAATGCTGCTGCTGCTGCTAAGTCGCTTCGGTCCTGTCCAACTCTCTGTGACCCCATAGACATCTTATGTTCTTAGTGCCAAGCATAGCTAAGAACACTTCACAGAATCCAGGATCATTTGTTGAAAGAACTGGCTACTTAGTTACAAATTTGCCAAGCTGCATGAATACTCCCTCCTAGAATGCTTTATTTTAGGTTTATTTCTTGAATTATGATTCTAGAAACATTTTACATTGGAACTTTTACTTCTCCATGAACTTTGTGGGAAAACTAAACTTTGGGGAGAAAAAAATCATGCCCAGGGAATTATTCCACAGGAAAAAAAGAAAACAAATCTCCTTGTTGCACATGGTATAGTTAATATCAGATATAATGCATTGTAAACCAGAAGAAATGTGACCAAAACATAAACGTTAAAATACCCATTAAAGGGAAGAAGTCTATTCTTCCTCAGGCAGAGCAGTAGCTTTGCATATTCATGAAATTTAAATGTCTCACAGTAAGAAAAGTGATTGGAGTAGACTGCAATAACTTAAAAATGAGTGCACTTTAAACAGCATCTGTGATGAATGTGTGATTACAGAGAATCAGTCAAAAGGCTAGTCCCACTCTGATGCTCCCAGAAGAGAGATGACTGATGGCCCTCAATCAACAAAGCTACAGTATGGGCCTAGGGAAACTGAAGACAAAGAAAGTCAACAGGTTGACTTGCTGAAAGACACAAAGATGTCAGTCTGGAAGGTGGCCATGACAATTCTGGGCAGTGTGAGGGTTAGGGACGTGTAAAAAGTATTATAAACAGCGAAGCCATTCTAGTACAGTCATTGAAAGTGAGGAGAAATGAAACAGGAAAAGCCAAAGAGCTGCACAAAGACTGGAGAAAAGTTTAAAATATGTGACAGCTTGAGATGACTTCAGGGCTTGTGGCCAATTACTGTCAAACATGGGTTGGCAGAGATTTCCTGTAAACGTTCTAGGCTTTGTGGGCCATAGGGTCTCTGTTGCAGTGACTAACTCTGCTGTGGTAGGTGGATGTGGCCTCAGACAATAGGTAATTGAATGGGTGTGGCTGTGTTCCAGTAAAACTTTGTTTCAAAACCAGCTGGGGCCAGACTTGGCTTGCAGACTGTAGTTGGCCAACCCATACTCGAAAAACACCATTTGGAGACAAAACAGTAGATTGTGCAGAAGCCACTATTTAAATATGTGTATGTGATCAATAATTGTTGGTTCACTTATTGTTGTTGGAGTTTTTATTGTGCTTGGTATGTTTTTATTGTTCTTGGTCCAGTACTTGCGTGAGAGTATGACTGAGTGAGTTGGTTAAATCGAACCATGGGGTATTACTTTCCAGCGCCCTAGGCAATTCCAAGATGCCGGCATGTTTGACAAATAGGATGCTAAAGTATGCTACTCAACATTTGGAACATATATATTATCACATGTAAAATAGATAGCCAGTAGGAATTTGAGGTGGGGAACTTAAATCCGTGCTCTGTGACAACCTGAAAGAGTGGGATGGGGTGGGAGGTAGAGGGAGGTTCAAGAGGGAGGGGACATATGTATACTAATGGCTGATTCATGTTGATGTGTGGCAGAAACCAACACAATACTGTAAAGCAATTATCCTCCAATTAAAAATAAATAAGTTTATTTTTTAAAAAAAGAATGCTACTCAAAATTCAGTTTGCATGTGTATCACCTAGGATCTTGTTAAAATGCAGATTCTGATTCAGTAGGTCTGAGGTTGAGCTTGGGATTTGGCATTTCTAACAAGCTGTCAGATGGCACTGACCTGTTGGTCCATGGACCACATTTTGCGTAGCAAGATGCTTTCACTAGTTTCAATGCCTGGGATGTCTAGGGCCTGCCCCCAACACTGATGTAATTGGTCTAGGAGGTGGCCTGGGCATTGAGAACTCTAAAAGCTCCACAGGTGATGCTAAGGTGCAGCACAGCTTGAGAACCTCTGTGCTAGATCAAGTGTGTCAGTTTCACTGCCTGTGTTATCAGGAGCCCTTTTGCCCATCTCCCCTTCACTCATCCATTCCCCTCCTTTTCAGACCCAAACATCCCAGAAAACAGTGGGTTCAGGCTTAGCTCTTCATCCTTTCCATCTTCCCCACCTCTGAGGAGTGGACTGTAGTTCAGGAAGGAAAGAGGAGGCTCAGGGAACCTGAGAAGGAGAAGCAAAAAATTGTTCTAGGGGCCGATTTAAAGGAAGGCTGATTGAGACAAATGGGGGATTACCAGAGAGAGTTGCCACAGCAAAACTCAGCTCCAGGCTTGGCCCGAGTTTGGGGCACTGGAAATAGCAATCTACTCTCCTGAAGCCTGGCAGCAACTGACAGCCAAGCAGTTAGGGAGGCTTTCTCCTTCTTGATATGCAGAGTGACACAGTTGGTAGAAATGCAAGAGAGACCCCCAGTGGCAAAGTATAGATGTGAAATCCTTTCATAAACAAATCATAAACACCTCAGAGGGATTTAGAGATTAAGTGAGTGATGATGATGATAATGATGAGAAATGATGGCTTACAAGTAATATATGTACTATATGTGCCAGGCACTGTTGTGAGCATTTAAAAATGTTAACTCATTTATTCTTCTTTGCAACCCAGTGGGGTTGACACTTCTTTTAAAAAAATTGAAGTATAGTTGATTTACATATGTTAGTTTCTGGTATCCAGCAAAGCAGTTCATTTATAAACAGATATGTTCTTGTGTCATACTCTTTTTTTATTAATTACAAGATATTGAATATAGTTGTACCATACAGTAGGATGTTGTTTATTCTGTTTATAGTGGTATGTATCCATTGATCCCAAACTCCTAATCTATTCCTTCCTCACTTCCGTTTACCTTTGTAACCATAAGTTTGTTTTCTATATCTTTGAGCCTTTTTCTGTTTTGTAAGTAAAGTTCATTTGTGTCATAGTTTAGATTCCACATATGATATCATATGATGTTTATTTTTCTCTGATTTATTTCACTTAGTATGATAATCTCTAGATCCACCCGTGTTGCTGCAAATGGCACTTTCATTCTTTTCTATGGCTAATAGTCCGCTTTGTGTGTATGTGTATCCCCCATATTCTTTATCCATTCATCTGTCAATGGATACTTAGGTTGCTTC